>NW_027667146.1:255000-270000 GCF_963924665.1 Micromys minutus
GGGTTAGGGTAATGGTTAGGGTTAGGTTAGGGTTAGGGTTAGGGTAAGAGTTAGGGGTTACTGTTAGGGTTAGGGTTAGGGTTAGGGTTAAGGTTAGGGGTTAGGGTTAGTGTTAGTGTTAGGGTTATTATTAGGGGGTTAGGTTTACGTTTAGGATTAGTGTTAGGATTAGAATTAGAAATAGGGTTAGTGTTAGGATTAGGGTCAGGGTTAGGTTAAGGGTCAGGGTTAGGGTTAGGGTTAGGGTTAGGGTTAGGGTCAGGGAGGGTTTAGGGTTAGGGTTAGGGTTAGGGTTAGATTTAGGGTTAGGTTTAGTTTTATTGTTAGATTTATAATTTAGTGTCTAAGGTTTATGGTTTAGGATTGTTTAAGGTTTAGAGTGGATTAGGTTTAGGGTTTAGAGTTTAGTGTTATGGTTACGGTTAGGGTTAGGGTTAGGGTTAGGGTTAGGATTAGGGTTAAGGTTAGGGTTAGGATTAGGTTTAGAGTTAGGGTTAGGGTTAGGGTTAGGGTTAGGGTTAGGGTTAGGGTTAGGATTAGGGTTAGGGTTAGGGTTAGGGTAAGGGTTAGGGGTTAGGGTTAGGGTTATGGTTATTGTTAGGTTTAGGGTTTAGGGTTTAGTGTTTAGGGTTTAAGGTTTAGGGTTTAGGATTGTTTAAGATTTAGGGTGGTTTAGGTTAAGGGTTTAGGGTTTAGACTTTAGGATTGTTTAAGGTTTAGGGTTGTTTAGGGTATAGTGTTTAGGGTTAAAAGTTTAGGGTTGTTTAGGCTTTAGTGTTTAGGGATTAGGGCTGTTTAAGTTTTAGTGTTTAAGGTTTAAGTTTTAGGGTTGTTTTGGGTTAATGTTTAGTGTTGTTTAGGGTATAGTGTTAATGGTTTAGGGTTTAGGGTTATTTAGGGTTTAGTGTTTAAGGTTTAGGGTATAGGGTTGTTTAGGGTTTAGTGTTTAGGGTTGTTTATGGTTTAGTGATTAGGGTTGTTTAGGTTGTTTAGAGGTTAGTGTTTAGGGTTATTCAGGGTTTATGATTTAGGGTTGTTCAGGGTTTAGGATTTATGGTTGTTCAGGGTTTAGGATTTAGGGATTAAGGTTAAGGGGTTAGGGTTAGGGTTAGGGTTAGGGTTAGGGTTAGGGTTAGGGTTAGGGTTAAGGTTAGGGTTAGGGTTAGGGTTAGGGTTATGGTTAGTGTTAGGATTAGGGTTAGGGTTAGGGTCAGGGTTAGGTTTAGGGTTAGGGTTAGGGTTAGGGTTAGGGTTAGATTTAGGGTCAGGTTTAGGTTTATTGTTAGATTTAGGGTTTAGGGTTTAAGGTTTATGGTTTAGGATAGTTTAAGGTTTAGGGTGGATTAGGTTTAGGGTTTAGAGTTTAGTGTTATGGTTATGGTTAGTGTTAGGGTTAGGGTTAGGGTTAGGGTTAGGGTTAGGGTAATGGTTAGGGTTAGGATTAGGGTTAGGTTTAGGGTAAGGGTTAGGGGTTAGTGTTAGGGTTAGGGTTAGGGTTAGGGTTAGGGTTAAGGTTAGAGGTTAGGGTTAGTGTTAGGGTTAGGGTTATTATTAGGGGGTTAGGTTTACGTTTAGGATTAGTGTTAGGGTTAGAATTAGAAATAGGGTTAGTGTTAGGATTAGGGTCAGGGTTAGGTTAAGGGTTAGGGTTAGGGTTAGGGTTAGGGTTAGGGTTAGGGTCAGGGAAGGTTTAGGGGTAGGGTTAGGGTTAGGGTTAGATTTAGGGTTAGGTTTGGTTTATTGTTAGATTTATAATTTAGTGTCTAAGGTTTATGGTTTAGGATTGTTTAAGGTTTAGAGTGGATTAGGTTTAGGGTTTAGAGTTTAGTGTTATGGTTACGGTTAGGGTTAGGGTTAGGGTTAGGGTTAGGGTTAGGATTAGGGTTAATGTTAGGGTTAGGATTAGGTTTAGAGTTAGGGTTAGGGTTAGGGTTAGGGTTAGGGTTAGGATTAGGGTTAGGGTTAGGGTTAGGGTAAGGGTTAGGGGTTAGGGTTAGGGTTATGGTTATTGTTAGGTTTAGGGTTTAGGGTTTAGTGTTTAGGGTTTAAGGTTTAGGGTTTAGGATTGTTTAAGATTTAGGGTGGTTTAGGTTAAGGGTTTAGGGTTTAGACTTTAGGATTGTTTAAGGTTTAGGGTTGTTTAGGGTATAGTGTTTAGGGTTAAAAGTTTAGGGTTATTAAGGCTTTAGTGTTTAGGGTTTAGGGTTGTTTAAGTTTTAGTGTTTAAGGTTTAGGTTTTAGGGTTGTTTTGGGTTAATGTTTAGTGTTGTTTAGGGTATAGTGTTAATGGTTTAGGGTTTAGGGTTATTTAGGGTTTAGTGTTTAAGGTTTAGGGTATAGGGTTGTTTAGGTTTTAGTGTTTAGGGTTGTTTATGGTTTAGTGATTAGGGTTGTTTAGGGTTGTTTAGAGGTTAGTGTTTAGGGTTATTCAGGGTTTATGATTTAGGGTTGTTCATGGTTTAGGATTTATGGTTGTTCAGGGTTTAGGATTTAGGGATTAAGGTTGAGGGGTTAGGGTTAGGGTTAGGGTTAGGTTTAGGGTTAGGGTTAGGGTTAGGGTTAGGGTTAGGGTTAGGGTTAGGGTTAGGGTTAAGGTTAGGGTTAGGGTTAGGGTTAGGGTTATGGTTAGTGTTAGGATTAGGGTTAGGGTTAGGGTCAGGGTTAGGTTTAGGGTTAGGGTTAGGGTTAGGGTTAGATTTAGGGTCAGGTTTAGGTTTATTGTTAGATTTAGGGTTTAGGGTTTAAGGTTTATGGTTTAGGAGAGTTTAAGGTTTAGGGTGGATTAGGTTTAGGGTTTAGAGTTTAGTGTTATGGTTATGGTTAGTGTTAGGGTTAGGGTTAGGGTTAGGGTTAGGGTTAGGGTTAGAGTAATGGTTAGGGTTAGGGTTAGGGTTAGGGTTAGGGTAAGGGTTAGGGGTTAGTGTTAGGGTTAGGGTTAGGGTTGGGTTAGGGTTAAGGTTAGGGGTTAGGGTTAGTGTTAGGGTTAGGGTTATTATTAGAGGGTTAAGTTTACGTTTAGGATTAGTGTTAGGGTTAGAATTAGAAATAGGGTTAGTGTTAGGATTAGGGTCAGGGTTAGGTTTAGGGTTAGGGTTAGGGTTAGGGTTAGGGTTAGGTTTAGGGTCAGGGAGGGTTTAGGGTTAGGGTTAGGGTTAGAGTTAGATTTAGGGTTTGGTTTAGGTTTATTGTTAGATTTAGGATTTAGGGTCTAAGGTTTATGGTTTAGGATTGTTTAAGGTTTAGGGTGGATTAGGTTTAGGGTTTAGAGTTTAGTGTTATGGTTACGGTTAGGGTTAGTGTTAGGGTTAGGATTAGGGTTAAGGTTAGGGTTAGGATTAGGTTAAGAGTTAGGGTTAGGGTTAGGGTTATGATTAGGGTTAGGTTTAGGTTTAGGGTAAGTGTTAGTGGTTAGGGTTAGGGTTATGGTTATTGTTAGATTTAGGGTTTAGGGTTTAGTGTTTAGGGTTTAAGGTTTAGAGTTTAGGATTGTTTAAGATTTAGGGTGGTTTAGGTTAAGGGTTTAGGGTTTAGACTTTAGGATTGTTTAAGGTTTAGGGTTGTTTAGGGTATAGTGTTTAGGGTTAAAAGTTTAGGGTTGTTTAGGCTTTATTGTTTAGGGTTTAGGGTTGTTTAAGTTTTAGTGTTTAAGGTTTAGGTTTTAGGGTTGTTTTGGGTTAATGTTTAGTGTTGTTTAGGGTATAGTGTTAATGGTTTAGGGTTTAGGGTTATTTAGGGTTTAGTGTTTAAGGTTTAGGGTATAGGGTTGTTTAGGGTTTAGTGTTTAGGGTTGTTTATGGTTTAGTGATTAGGGTTGTATAGGGTTGTTTAGAGGTTAGTGTTTAGGGTTATTCAGGATTTATGATTTAGGGTTGTTCAGGGTTTAGGATTTATGGTTGTTCAGGGTTTAGGATTTAGGGATTAAGGTTAAGGGGTTAGGGTTAGGTTTAGGGTTAGGGTTAGGGTTAGGGTTAGGGTTATTGTTAGGGTTAGGGTTAAGGTTAGGGTTAAGGTTAGGATTAGGGTTATGGTTAGTGTTAGGATTAGGGTTAGGGTTAGGGTCAGGGTTAGGTTTAGGATTAGGGTTTGGGTTAGGGTTAGATTTGAGGTCAGGTTTAGGTTTATGGTTAGATTTAGGGTTTAGGGTTTAAGGTTTATGGTTTAGGGTTAGGGTTAGGGTTAGGGTTAAATTTAGGGTTAGGTTTAGGTTTATTGTTAGATTTAGGATTTAGGGTCTAAGGTTTATGGTTTAGGATTGTTTAAGGTTTAGGGTGGATTAGGTTTAGGGTTTAGAGTTTAGTGTTATTGTTATGGTTAATGTTAGTGTTAGGGTTAGGGTTAGGGTTAGGGTTAGGGTTAGGGTAATGGTTAGGGTTAGGGTTAGGGTTAGGGTTAGGGTATGGGTTAGGGGTTAGTGTTAGGGTTAGGGTTAGGGTTAGGGTTAGGTTAGGGTTAGGGTTAGGGTTAGGGTTAGGGGTTAGGGTTATTGTTAGGGTTAGGGTTATTATTAGGGGGTTACGTTTAAGTTTAGGATTAGTGTTAGGGTTAGAATTAGAAATAGGGTTAGTGTTAGGATTAGGGTAAGGGTTAGGTTTAGGTTTTGGGTTAGGGTTAGGGTTAGGGTTAGGGTCAGGGAGGGTTTAGGGTTAGGGTTAGGGTTAGGGTTAGATTTAGGGTTAGGTTTAGGTTTATTTTTAGATTTAGGATTTAGGGTCTAAGGTTTATGGTTTAGGATTGTTTAAGGTTTAGGGTGGATTAGGTTTAGGGTTTAGAGTTTAGTGTTATGGTTACGGTTAGGGTTAGGGTTAGGGTTAGGATTAGGGTTAAGTTTAGGGTTAGGATTAGGTTTAGGGTTAGAGTTAGGGTTAGGGTTAGGGTTAGGGTTAGGGTTAGGATTAGGGTTAGGGTTAGGGTTAGGGTAAGGGTTAGGGGTTAGGGTTAGGGTTATGGTTATTGTTAGGTTTAGGGTTTAGGGTTTAGTGTTTAGGGTTTAAGGTTTAGGGTTTAGGATTGTTTAAGATTTAGGGTGGTTTAGGTTAAGGGTTTAGGGTTTAGAGTTTAGGATTGTTTAAGGTTTAGGGTTGTTTAGGGTATAGTGTTTAGGGTTAAAAGTTTAGGGTTGTTTAGGGTTTAGTGTTTAGGGTTTAGGGTTGTTTAAGGTTTAGTGTTTAAGGTTTAGGTTTTAGGGTTGTTTTGGGTTTAGTGTTTAGTGTTGTTTAGGGTATAGTGTTAATGGTTTAGGGTTTAGGGTTATTTAGTGTTTAATGTTTAAGGTTTAGGGTATAGGGTTGTTTAGGGTTTAGTGTTTAGGGTTGTTTATGGTTTAGTGATTAGGGTTGTTTAG
Organism: Micromys minutus; assembly: GCF_963924665.1. NCBI lineage: Eukaryota > Metazoa > Chordata > Mammalia > Rodentia > Muridae > Micromys > Micromys minutus. The sequence continues at coordinate 260,342 of NW_027667146.1, forward strand.
GGTTGTTTAGAGGTTAGTGTTTAGGGTTATTCAGGGTTTATGGTTTAGGGTTGTTCAAGGTTTAGGATTTATGGTTGTTCAGGGTTTAGGATTTAGAGATTAAGGTTAAGGGGTTAAAGTTAGGGTTAGGGTTAGGGTTAGGGTTAGCATTAGGGTTAGAGTTAGGGTTAGAGTTAAGGTTATGGGGTTATGTTAGGCTTAAGGTTAGGGTTAGTGTTATGGGGTTAAGGTTAGGGTTGGGTTAGGGTTAGGTTTAGATTTATGGTTAGGGTTAGGGTTATGGTTATTCTTAGATTTATGGTTTAAAATTTAGGGTTTATGGTTTAAGGTTTAGGGTTTAGGATTGTTTAAGTTTTAGGGTGGTTTAGGTTTAGGGTATAGGGTTTAGCGTTTAAGATTGTTTAATGTTTAGGGTTGTTTAGGTTTTAGCGTTTAGAGTTGTTTAGGGTTTTTTAGGGTTGTTTATGATTTAGTGTTTAGGGTTGTTCAGGATTTATGATTTAGGATATTTTAAGGTTTAGGGTTTAAGGTTGTATAGTGTTTTAGGGTTTAGGGTATAATGTTTAGTGTTAAGGGTTTAGGGTGCTTTTGGAATTAGTGTTTAGGGTTTTTTGGGGTTTAGGGTTTAGGATTTAGGGTGTTAAGGTTAGTGTTAGGGTTAGGTTTAGGGTTAAGGTGAGGGTTAGCGTGAGGGTTAAGTTTAGGGTTAGGGTTAAGGTTAGTGTTAGTTTTAGAATAAGGGTTAGGGTTAGGGATAGGGTTAGGATTAGGGTTATGGTTAGGGTTAAGGTTAGGGTTAGGGTTAGGGTTAAGGTTAGGGGTTTGGGTTAGGGTTAGTGTTAGGGGTTAGAGGTTAGTGTTAGGGTTAGGGTTAGGGTTAGGGTTAGGGTTAGGTTTAGTGTTAGGGTTATTATTAGGGGGTTAGGTTTTAGTTAAGGATTAGTGTTAGGGTTAGAATTAGAAATAGGGTTAGTGTTAGGATTAGGGTCAAGGTTAGGTTTAGAAATATGGTTAGGGTTAGGGTTAAGGGTAGGGTTAGGGTTAGGGTTAGAATTAAAGTTTAGGGTTTAGTGTTAGCATTAGGGATAGTGTGAGGTTTAGGGTTAGGTTTAGGGTTAGGGTTAGGGTTAGTGTTTGGGTTATGATTAGTGTTAGGATTAGGATTAGGGTTAGGGTCAGGTTTATGTTTATTTTTAGGGTTAGGGTTAGGGTTAGATTTAGGGTTAAGTTTAGGTTTATTGTTAGATTTAGGGTTTAGGGTTTAAGGTTTATGGTTTAGGATTGTTTAAGTTTAAGGGTGGATTAGGTTTAGGGATTAAAGTTTAGTATTATGGTTACGGTTAGGTTTAGGGTTAGGGTTAGAGTTAGGGTTAGGGTTAGGGTTAGGGTTAAGGTTAGGGTTAGTGTTAGGGTTAGGGTTATGGTTAGTGTTAGGATTAGGGTTAGGGTTAGGGTCAGAGTTAGGTTTAGGGTTAGGGATAGGGTTAGGGTTAGATTTAGGGTTAGGTTTAGGTTTATTGTTAGATTTAGGGTTTAGGGTTTAAGGTTTATGGTTTAGGATTGTTTAAGGTTTAGGGTGGATTAGGTTTAGGGTTTAGAGTTTAGTGTTATGGTTACGGTTAGGGTTAGGGTTAGGGATGGGGTTAGGGTTTGGGTTAGGGTTATGGTAAGGGTTAGGTTTAGGGTTAGGGTTCGGTTTAGGGTAAAAGTTAGAGGGTTAGTGTTAGGGTTTGTGTTAGGGTTAGGGTTAGGGTTAGGGTTAGGTTAGGGTTAGGGTTAGGATTAGGGTTACAGTTAGGGTTAGGGTTAGGTTAGGGTTAGGGTTAGGGTTAGGGTTAGGGGTTAGGGTTAGTGAAAGGGTTAGGGTTATTATTAGGGGGTTAGGTTTAAGGTTAGGATTAGTGTTAGGGTTAGAATTAGAAATAGGGTTAGTGTTAGGATTAGGGTCAGGGTTAGGTTTAGGGTTAGGGTTAGGGTCAGAGAGGGTTTAGGGTTAGGGTTAAGGTTAGGGTTAGATTTAGGGTTAGGTTTAGGTTTATTTTTAGATTTTGGATTTAGGGTCTAAGGTTTATGGTTTAGGATTTTTTAAGGTTTAGGGTGGATTAGGTTTAGGGTTTAGAGTTTAGTGTTATGGTTACGGTTAGGGTTAGGGTTAGGGTTATAATTAGGGTTAAGGTTAGGGTTAAGATTAGGTTTAGGGTTAGGGTTAGGGTTAGGGTTAGGGTTAGGGTTAGGGTTAGGATTAGGTTTAGGGTTAGGGTTACGGTTAGGGTTAGGGTTAGGGTTAGGATTAGGGTTAAGGTTAGGGTTAGGTTTAGGGTTAGGGTTAGGTTTAGGGTTAGGGTTAGGGTTAGGGTTAGGATTAGGGTTAGGGTTAGGGTTAGGGTAAGGGTTAGGGGTTAGGGTTAGGGTTATGGTTATTGTTAGGTTTAGGGTTTAGGGTTTAGTGTTTAGGGTTTAAGGTTTAGGGTTTAGGATTCTTTAAGATTTAGGGTGGTTTAGGTTAAGGGTTTAGGGTTTAGAGTTTAGGATTGTTTAAGGTTTAGTGTTGTTTAGGGTATAGTGTTTAGGGTTAAAAATTTAGGGTTGTTTAGGGTTTAGTGTTTAGGGTTTAGGGTTGTTTAAGATTTAGTGTTTAATGTTTAGGTTTTAGGGTTTTTTTGGGTTTAGTGTTTAGTGTTGTTTAGGGTATAGTGTTAATGGTTTAGGGTTTAGGCTTATTTAGGGTTTAGTGTTTAAGGTTTAAGGTATAGGGTTGTTTAGGGTTTAGTGTTTAGGGTTGTTTATGGTTTAGTTTTTAGGGTTGTTTAGGGTTGTTTAGAGGTTAGTGTTTAGGGTTATTCAGGGTTTATGGTTTAGGGTTGTTCAGGGTTTAGGATTTATGGTTGTTCAGGGTTTAGGATTTAGGGATTAAGGTTAAGGGGTTATTGTTAGGGTTAGGGTTAGGGTAAGAATTAGGGTTAGAGTTAAGTTTAGAGTTAGGGTTATGGGGTTATGTTAGGCTTAAGGTTAGGGTTAGGGTTATGGGGTTAAGGTTAGGGTTGGGGTTAGGGTTAGGTTTAGGTTTAGGGTTAGGGTTAGGGTTATGGTTATTCTTAGATTTATGGTTTAAAATTTAGGGTTTATGGTTTAAGGTTTAGGGTTTAGGATTGTTTAAGTTTTAGAATGGTTTAGGTTTAGGGTATAGAATTTATCGTTTAAGAATGTTTAATGGTTAGGGTTGTTTAGGTTTTAGCGTTTAGAGTTGTTTAGGGTTTTTTAGGGTTGTTTATAATTTAGTGTTTAGGGTTTTTCAGGATTTATGATTTAGGATATTTTAAGGTTTTGGGTTTAAGGTTGTATAGTGTTTTAGGGTTTAGTGTATAATGTTTAGGGTTAAGGGTTTAGAATTGTTTAGGGTATAGTGTTAATGGTTTTAGGGTTTAGGCTTGTTTAGGGTTTAGTGTTTAGGGTTTAGGGTTTAGGGTTTTTTAGCGTTTAGTGTTTATAGTTTAGGGTTTAGGGTGCTTTTGGAATTAGTGTTTAGGGTTTTTCAGGGTTTAGTGTTTAGGATTTAGGGTGTTAGGGTTAGTGTTAGGGTTAGGTTTTGGGTTAAGGTGAGGGTTAGGGTGAGGGTTAAGGTTAGGGTTAGGGTTAAGGTTAGTGTTAGTGTTAGGGTAAGGGTTAGGGTTAGGAATAGGGTTAGGGTTAGGGTTAGGGTTAGGGTTAAGGTTAGGGTTAGGTTTAGGGTTAGGGTTAGGGGTTAGGGTTAGGGTTAGTGTTAGGGGTTAGGGGTTAGTGTTAGGGTTAGGGTTAGGGTTAGGGTTAGGGTTATGTTTAGTGTTAGGGTTATTATTAGGGGGTTAGGTTTTAGTTAAGGATTAGTGTTAGGGTTAGAATTAGAAATAGGGTTAGTGTTAGGATTAGGGTCAGGGTTAGGTTTAGGGATAGGGTTAGGGTTAGGGTTAAGGGTAGGGTTAGGGTTAGGATTAGATTTAAAGTTTAGGGTTTAGTGTTAGGATTAGGGATAGTGTGAGGTTTAGGGTTAGGTTTAGGGTTAGGGTTAGGGTTAGTGTTTGGGTTATGATTAGTGTTAGGATTAGGGTTAGGGTTTGGGTCAGGTTTAGGTTTAGGGTTAGGGTTAGGGTTAGGGTTAGATTTAGGGTTAGGTTTAGGTTTATTGTTAGATTTAGGGTTTAGGGTTTAAGGTTTATGGTTTAGGATTAAGGTTTAGGGTGGATTAGGTTTAGGGTTTAAAGTCTAGTATTTTGGTTACGGTTACGGTTAGGGTTAGGGTTAGAGTAAGGGTTAGGGTTAGGGTTAGGGTTAGGGTTAAGGTTAAGGTTAGTGTTAGGGTTAGGGTTATGGTTAGTGTTAGGATTTGGGTTAGGGTTAGGGTCAGGGTTAGGTTTAGGGTTAGGGATAGGGTTAGGGTTAGATTTAGGGTTAGGTTTATGTTTATTGTTAGATTTAGGGTTTAGGGTTTAAGGTTTATGGTTTAGGATTGTTTAAGGTTCAGGGTGGATTAGGTTTAGGGTTTAGAGTTTAGTGTTATGGTTACGGTTAGGGTTAGGGTTAGGGATGGGGTTTGGGTTAGGATTAGGGTTATGGTAAGGGATAGGGTTAGGGTTAGGATTAGGGTAAAAGTTAGGGGGTTAGTGTTAGGGTTTGGGTTAGTGTTAGGGTTAGGGTTAGGTTAGGGTTAGGGTTAGGGTTAGGGTTAGGCGTTAGGGTTAGTGTTAGGGTTAGGGTTATTATTAGAGGGTTAGGTTTAAGTTTAGGATTAGTGTTAGGGTTAGAATTAGAAATAGGTTTAGTGTTAGGATTAGGGTCAGGGTTAGGTTTAGGGTTAGGGTTAGGGTTAGGGTTAGGGTTAGGGTCAGGGAGGGATTAGGGTTAGCGTTAGATTTAGGGTTAGGTTTAGATTTATTGTTAGATTTAGGCTTTAGGGTCTACGGTTTATGGTTTAGGATTGTTTAAGGTTTAGGGTGGATTAGGTTTAGGGTTTAGAGTTTAGTGTTATGGTTACGGTTAGGGTTAGGGTTAAGGTTAGGATTAGGGTTAACGTTAGGGTTAGCGTTAGGTTTAGGGTTAGGGTTAGGGTTAGGGTTAGTGTTAGGGTTACGGTTAAAGTTAGGGTTAGGGTTAGGTTTAGGGTTAAGGTTAGGGTTAGGGTTAGGGTTAGGGTAATGTTTAGGGGTTAGGGTTAAGGTTAGGGTTAAGGTTAGGTTTAGGGTTAAGGTTAGGGTTAGGGTTAGGGTTAGGGTTAGGGTTAGGGTTAGTGTTAGTGTTAGGGGTTAGGGGTTAGGGTTAGAGTTAGGGTTAGGGTTAGGGTTAGGGTTAGGGTTAGGGTGAGGGTTAGGGTTAGGGTTATGTGGTTATGTTAGGCTTAAGGTTAGGGTTAGGGTTATGGGGTTAAGGTTAGGGTTGGGGTTAGGGTTAGGTTTAGGTTTAGGGTTAGGGTTAGGGTTATGGTTATTCTTAGACTTATGGTTTAAAATTTAGGGTTTATGGTTTAAGGTTTAGGGTTTAGGATTGTTTAAGTTTTAGGGTGGTTTAGGTTTAGGGTATAGGGTTTAGCGTTTAAGATTGTTTAATGTTTAGGGTTGTTTAGGTTTTAGCGTTTAGAGTTGTTTAGGGTTTTTTAGGGTTGTTTATGATTTAGTGTTTAGGCTTGTTCAGGATTTATGATTTAGGATATTTTAAGTTTTAGGGTTTAAGGTTGTATAGTGTTTTAGGGTTTAGGGTATGATGTTTAGGGTTAAGGGTTTAGGGTTGTTTAGGGTATAATGTTAATGGTTTTTAATGTTTAGGCTTGTTTAGGGTTTAGTGTTTAGGGTTTAGTGTTTAGCGTTTTTTAGCGTTTAGTGTTTATAGTTTAGGGTTTATGGTGCTTTTGGAATTAGTGTTTAGGGTTTTTCGGGGTTTAGGGTTTAGGATTTAGGGTGTTAGGGTTAGTGTTAGGGTTAGGTTTAGGGTTAAGGTGAGGGTTAGGGTGAGGGTTAAGGTTAGGGTTAGGGTTAAGGTTAGTGTTTGTGTTAGAATAAGGGTTAGTGTTAGGGATAGGGTTAGGGTTAGGGTTAGGGTTAGGGTTAGGGTTAGGGTTAGGGTTAGGGGTTAGGGTTAGGGTTAGTGTTAGGGGTTAGGGGTTAGTGTTAGTGTTAGGGTTAGGGTTAGGGTTAGGGTTAGGTTTAGTGTTAGGGTTATTATTAGGGTGTTAGGTTTTAGTTTAGGATTAGTGTTAGGGTTAGAATTAGAAATAGGGTTAGTGTTAGGATTAGGGTTAGGGTTAGGTTTAGAAATATGGTTAGGGTTAGGGTTAAGGGTAGGGTTAGGGTTAGGGTTAGTTTTAAAGTTTAGGGTTTAGTGTTAGGATTAGGGATAGTGTGAGGTTTAGGGTTAGGTTTAGGGTTAGTGTTAGGGTTAGTGTTTGGGTTATGATTAGTGTTAGGATTAGGATTAGGGTTAGGGTCAGGTTTATGTTTAGGGTTAGGGTTAGGGTTAGGGTTAGATTTAGGGTTAGGTTTAGGTTTATTGTTAGATTTAGGGTTTAGGGTTTAAGGTTTATGGTTTAGGATTGTTTAAGTTTAAGGGTGGATTAGGTTTAGGGTTTAGAGTTTAGTATTATGGTTACGGTTAGGGTTAGGGTTAGGGTTAGAGTTAGGGTTAGGGTTAGGGTTAGGGTTAGGGTTAGGGTTAAGGTTAGGGTTAGTGTTAGGGTTAGGGTTATGGTTAGTGTCAGGATTAGGGTTAGGGTTAGGGTCAGGGTTAGGTTTAGGGTTAGGGATAGAGTTAGGGTTATATTTAGGGTTAGGTTTAGGTTTATTGTTAGATTTAGGGTTTAGGGTTTAAGGTTTATGGTTTAGGATTGTTAAAGGTTTAGGGTGGATTAGGTTTAGGGTTTAGAGTTTAGTGTTATGGTTACGGTTAGGGTTAGGGTTAGGGATGGGGTCAGGGTTAGGGTTAGGGTTATGTTAAGGGTTGGGTTTAGGGTTAGGGTTAGGGTTAGGGTAAAAGTTAGGGGGTTAGTGTTAGGGTTTGTGTTAGGGTTAAGGTTAGGGTTAGGGTTAGGTTAGGGTTAAGGTTAGGGGTTAGGGTTAGTGTTAAGGTTAGGGTTATTATTAGGGGGTTAGGTTTAAGTTTAGGATTAGTGTTAGGGTTAGAATTAGAAATAGGTTAGTGTTAGGATTAGGGTCAGGGTTAGCTTTAGGGTTAGGGTTAGGGTTAGGGTTAGGGTTAGGGTTAGGGTCAGGGAGGGTCTAGGGTTAGGGTTAGATTTAGGGTTAGGTTTAGGTTTATTGTTAGATTTAGGATTTAGGGTCTAAGGTTTATGGTTTAGGATTGTTTAAGGTTTAGGGTGGATTAGGTTTAGAGTTTAGAGTTTAGTGTTATGGTTACGGTTAGGGTTAGGGTTAGGGTTAGGATTAGGGTTAAGGTTAGGGTTAGGATTAGGTTTAGGGTTAGGGTTAGGGTTAGGGTTAGGGTTGGGGTTAGGATTAGGGTTAGGGTTGGGGTTAGGATTAGGGTTAGGGTTAGGGTTAGGGTAAGGGTTAGGGGTTAGGGTTAGGATTATGGTTATTGTTAGGTTTAGGGTATAGGGTTTAGTGTTTAGGGTTTAAGGTTTAGGGTTTAGGATTGTTTAAGATTTAGGGTGGTTTAGGTTAAGGGTTTAGGGTTTAGAGTTTAGGATTGTTTAAGGTTTAGGGTTGTTTAGGGTATAGTGTTTAGGGTTAAAAGTTTAGGGTTGTTTAGGGTTTAGTGTTTAGGGTTTAGGGTTGTTTAAGGTTTAGTGTTTAAGGTTTAGGTTTTAGGGTTGTTTTGGGTTTAGTGTTTAGTGTTGTTTAGGGTATAGTGTTAATGGTTTAGGGTTTAGGGTTATTTAGGGTTTAGTGTTTAAGGTTTAGGGTATAGTGTTGTTTGGGGTTTAGTGATTAGGGATGTTTATGGTTTAGTGATTAGGGTTGTTTAGGGTTGTTTATAGGTTAGTGTTTAGGGTTATTAGGGTTTATGATTTAGGGTTGTTCAGGGTTTAGGATTTATGGTTGTTCAGGGTTTAGGATTTAGGGATTAAGGTTAAGGGGGTGGGTTAGGGTTAGGTTTAGCATTAGGGTTAGAGTTAGGGTTAGAGTTAGAGTTATGGGGTTATGTTAGGCTTAAGGTTAGGGTTAGGGTTATGGGGTTAAGGTTAGGGTTGGGGTTAGGGTTAGGTTTAGGTTTAGGGTTAGGGTTAGGGTTATGGTTATTCTTAGATTTATGGTTTAAAATTTAGGGTTTATGGTTTAAGGTTTAGGGTTTAGGATTGTTTAAGTTTTAGGGTGGTTTAGGTTTAGGGTATAGGGTTTGGCGTTTAAGTTTGTTCAATGTTTAGGGTTGTTTAGGTTTTAGCGTTTAGAGTTGTTTAGGGTTTTTTAGGGTTGTTTATAATTTAGTGTTTAGGGTTGTTCAGGATTTATGATTTAGGATATTTTAAGGTTTAGGGTTTAAGGTTGTATAGTGTTTTAGGGTTTAGGGTATAATGTTTAGGGTTATGGGTTTAGGGTTGTTTAGGGTATAGTGTTATTGGTTTTAGGGTTTAGGCTTGTTTAGGGTTTAGTTTTTAGGGTTTAGGGTTTAGGGTTTTTTAGCGTTTAGTGTTTATAGTTTAGGGTTTAGGGTGTTTTTGGAATTAGTGTTTAGGGTTTTTCTGGGTTTAGGGTTTAGGATTTAGGGTGTTAGGGTTAGTGTTAGGGTTAGGTTTAGGGTTAAGTTGAGGGTTAGGGTGAGGGTTAAGATTAGGGTTAGGGTTAAGGTTAGTGTTAGTGTTAGGGTAAGGATTAGGGTTAGGGATAGGGTTAGGGTTAGGGTTAGGGTTAGGGTTAGGGTTAGGGTTAGAGGTTAGGGTTAGGGTTAGTGTTAGGGGTTAGGGGTTAGTGTTAGGGTTAGGGTTAGGGTTAGGGTTAGGTTTAGTGTTAGGGTTATTATTAGGGGGTTAGGTTTTAGTTAAGGATTAGTGTTAGGGTTAGAATTAGAAATAGGATTAGTGTTAAGATTAGGGTCAGGGTTAGGTTTAGGGATAAAGTTAGGGTTAGGGTTAAGGGTAGGGTCAGGCTTAGGATTAGATTTAAAGTTTAGGGTTTAGTGTTAGGATTAGGGATAGTGTGAGGTTTAGGGTTAGGTTTAGGGTTAGTGTTTGGGTTATGATTAGTGTTAGGATTAGGGTTAGGGTTAGGGTCAGGTTTAGGTTTAGGGTTAGGGTTAGGGTTAGGGTTAGATTTAGGGTTAGGTTTAGGTTTAATGTTAGATTTAGGGTTTAGGGTCTACGGTTTATGGTTTAGGATTGTTTAAGGTTTAGGGTGGATTAGGTTTAGGGTTTAGAGTTTAGTGTTATGGTTACGGTTAGGGTTAGGGTTAGGGTTAGGGTTAGGATTAGGGTTAAGGTTAGGGTTAGGGTTAGGTTTAGGTTTAGGGTTAGGGTTAGGGTTAGTGTTAGGGTTACGGTTAGGGTTAGGGTTAGGGTTAGTTTTAGGGTTAGGGTTTGGGTTAGGGTTAGGGTAAGGGTTAGGGGTTAGGGTTAAGGTTAGGGTTAAGGTTAGGGTTAAGGTTAGGGTTAGGGTTAGGGTTAGGGTTAGGGTTAGGGTTAGGGTTAGGGTTAGGGTAAGGTTAGTGTTAGGGTTAGGGTTAGGGTTAGGGGTTAGGGGTTA
>NW_027667146.1:275000-280000 GCF_963924665.1 Micromys minutus
TAATGGTTAGGGTTAGGGTTAGGCTTAGGGTTAGTGTAAGGGTTAGGGGTTAGTGTTAGGGTTAGGGTTAGGGTTAGGGTTAGGTTAGGGTTAGGGTTAGGTTTAGGGTTAGGGTTAGGGGTTAGGGTTAGTGTTAGGGTTAGGGTTATGATTAGGGGGTTAGGTTTAAGTTTAGGATTATTGTTAGGGTTAGAATTAGAAATAGGGTTAGTGTTAGGATTAGGGTCAGGGTTAGGTTTAGGGTTAGGGTTAGGGTTAGGGTTAGGGTTAGGGTCAGGGAGGGTTTAGGGTTAGGGTTAGGGTTAGGGTTAGATTTAGGGTTAGGTTTAGGTTTATTGTTAGATTTAGGATTTAGGGTCTAAGGTTTATGGTTTAGGATTGTTTAAGGTTTAGGGTGGATTAGGTTTAGGGTTAGAGTTTAGTGTTATGGTTACGGTTAGGGTTAGGGTTAGGGTTAGGGTTAAGATTAGGGTTAAGTTTAGGGTTAGGATTAGGTTTAGGGTTAGGGTTAATGTTAGGGTTAGGGTTAGGGTTAGGGTTAGGGTTAGGGTTAGGATTAGGGTTAGAGTTAGGGTTCGGGTAAGGGTTAGGGGTTAGTGTTAGGGTTATGGTTATTGTTAGGTTTAGGTTTAGGGTTTAGTGTTTAGGGTTTAAGGATTAGGGTTTAGGATTATTTAAGATTTAGGGTGGTTTAGGTTAAGGGTTTAGGGTTTAGAGTTTAGGATTGTTTAAGGTTTAGGGTTGTTTAGGGTATAGTGTTTAGGGTTAAAAGTTTAGGGTTGTTTAGGATTTAGTGTTTAGGGTTTAAGATTGTTTAAGGTTTAGTGTTTAAGGTTTAGGTTTTAGGGTTGTTTTGGGTTTAGTGTTTAGTGTTGTTTAGGGTATAGTGTTAATGGTTTAGGGTTTAGGGTTTTTTAGGGTTTAGTGTTTAAGGTTTAGGGTATAGGGTTGTTTAGGGTTTAGTGTTTAGGGTTGTTTATGGTTTAGTGATTAGGGTTGTTTAGGGTTGTTTAGAGGTTAGTGTTTAGGGTTATTCAGGGTTTATGATTTAGGGTTGTTCAGGGTTTCGGATTTATGGTTGTTCAGGGTTTAGGATTTAGGGATTAAGGTTAAGGGGTTAGTGTTAGGGTTAGGGTTAGGGTTAGGGTTAGCATTAGGGTTAGGGTTAGGGTTAGAGTTAGGGTTATGGGGTTATGTTAGGCTTAAGGTTAGGGTTAGGGTTATGGGGTTAAGGTTAAGGTTGGGTTAGGTTTAGGTTTAGGGTTAGGGTTCGGGTTATGGTTATTTTTAGATTTATGGTTTAAAATTTAGTGTTTATGGTTTAAAGGTTTAGGGTTTAGTATTGTTTAAGTTTTAGGGTGGTTTAGGTTTAGGGTATAGGGTTTAGCGTTTAAGATTGTTTAATGTTTAGGGTTGTTTAGCTTTTAGCGTTTAGAGTTGTTTAGGGTTTTTTAGGGTTGTTTATGATTTAGTGTTTAGGGGTGTTCAGGATTTATGATTTAGGATATTTTAAGGTTTAGGGTTTACGGTTGTATAGTGTTTTAGGGTTTAGGGTATAATGTTTAGGGTTAAGGGTTTAGGGTGCTTTTGGTATTAGTGTATAGGGTTTTTCAGGGTTTAGGGTTTAGGATTTAGGGTGTTAGGGTTAGTGTTAGGGTTAGGTTTAGGGTTAAGGTGAGGGTTAGGGTGAGGGTTAAGGTTAGGGTTAGGATTAAAGTTAGTGTTAGTGTTAGGGTAAGGGTTAGGTTTAGGGATAGGGTTAGGGTTAGGGTTAGGGTTAGGGTTAAGGTTAGGGTTAGGGTTAGGGTTAGGGTTAGGGGTTAGGGTTAGGGTTAGTGTTAGGGGTTAGGGGTTAGTGTTAGGGTTAGGGTTAGGGTTATGGTTAGGGTTAGGTTTAGTGTTAGGGTTATTATTAGGGGGTTACGTTTTAGTTTAGGATTAGTGTTAGGGTTAGAATTAGAAATAGGGTTAGTGTTAGGATTAGGGTCAGGGTTAGGTTTAGCGATATGGTTAGGGTTAGGGTTAAGGGTAAGGTTAGGGTTAGGGTTAGATTTAAAGTTTAGGATTTAGTGTTAGGATTAGGGATAGTGTGAGGTTTAGGGTTAGGTTTAGGGTTAGGGTTAGGGTTAGTGTTTGGGTTATGTTTAGTGTTATTATTAGGGTTAGGGTTAGGGTCAGGTTTAGGTTTAGGGTTAGGGTTAGGGTTAGGGATAGATTTAGGGTTAGGTTTAGGTTTATTGTTAGATTTAGGGTTTAGGGTTTAAGGTTTATGGTTTAGGATTGTTTAAGGTTTAGGGTAGATTAGGTTTAGGGTTTAGAGTTTAGTATTATGGTTATGGTTAGGGTTAGTGTTAGAGTTAGGGTTAGGGTTAGGGTTAGGGTTAGGGTTAGGGTTAAGGTTAGGGTTAGTGTTAGGGTTATGGTTAGTGTTAGGATTAGGGTTAGGGTTAGGGTCAGGGTTAGGTTTAGGGTTAGGGATAGGGTTAGGGTTAGATTTAGGGTTAGGTTTAGATTTATTGTTAGATTTAGGGTTTAGGGTTTAAGGTTTATGGTTTAGGATTGTTAAAGGTTTAGGGTGGATTAGGTTTAGGGTTTAGAGTTTAGTGTTATGGTTACGGTTAGGGTTAGGGTTAGTGATGGGGTTAGGGTTAGTGTTAGGTTTATTGTAATGGTTAGGGTTAGGGTTAGGGTTAGGGTTAGGGTAAAAGTTAGGGGGTTAGTGTTAGGGTTTGGGTTAGGGTTAAGGTTAGGGTTAGGTTAGGGTTAGGGTTAGGGTTAGGGTTAGGGGTTAGGGTTAGTGTTAGGGTTAGGGTTATTATTAGGGGGTTAGTTTAAGTTTAGGATTAGTGTTAGGGTTAGAATTAGAAATAGGGTTAGTGTTAGGATTAGGGTCAGGGTTAGGTTTAGGGTTAGGGTTAGGGTTAGGGTTAGGGTTAGGGTCAGGGAGGGTTTAGGGTTAGGGTTAGGGTTAGGGTTAGATTTAGGGTTAGGTTTAGGTTTATTGTTAGATTTAGGATTTAGGGTCTAAGGTTTATGGTTTAGGATTGTTTAAGGTTTAGGGTGGATTAGGTTTAGGGTTTAGAGTTTAGTGTTATGGTTACGGTTAGGGTTAGGGTTAGGGTTAGGGTTAGGATTATGGTTAAGGTTGGGGTTAGGATTAGGTTTAGGGTTAGAGTTATGGTTAGGGTTAGGGTTAGGGTTAGGTTTAGGATTAGGGTTAGGGTTAGGGTTAGGGTAAGGGTTAGGGGTTAGGTTTAGGGTTATGGTTATTGTTAGGTTTAGGGTTTAGGGTTTAGTGTTTAGAGTTTAAGGTTTAGGGTTTATGATTTTTTAAGATTTAGGGTGGTTTAGGTTAAGGGTTTAGGGTTTAGAGTTTAGGATTGTTTAAGGTTTAGGGTTGTTTAGGGTATAGTGTTTAGCGTTAAAAGTTTAGGGTTGTTTAGGGTTTAGTGTTTAGGTTTTAGGGTTGTTTAAGGTTTAGTGTTTAAGGTTTAGGTTTTAGGGTTGTTTTGGGTTTAGTGTTTAGTGTTGTTTAGGGTATAGTGTTAATGGTTTAGGGTTTAGGGTTATTTAGGGTTTAGTGTTTAAGGTTTAGGGTATAGGGTTGTTTAGGGTTTATTGTTTAGGGTTGTTTATGGTTTAGTGATTAGGGTTGTTTAGGGTTGTTTAGAGGTTAGTGTTTAGGGTTATTCAGGGTTTATGATTTGGGGTTGTTCAGGGTTAGGATTTATGGTTGTTCATGGTTTAGAATTTAGGGATTAAGGTTAAGGGGTTAGGGTTAGGGTTAGGGTTAGGGTTAGGGTTAGGGTTAGCATTAGGTTTAGAGTTAGGGTTAGAGTTAGGGTTATGGTGTTATGTTAGCCTTAAGGTTAGGGTTAGTGTTATGGGGTTAAGGTTAGGGTTGGGGTTAGGGTTAGGTGTAGGTTTAGGGTTAGGTTTAGGGTTATGGTTATTCTTAGATTTATGGTTTAAAATTTAGGGCTTATGGTTTAAGGTTTAGGGTTTATTTGTTTAAGTTTTAGGGTGGTTTAGGTTTAGGGTATAGAATTTAGCGTTTAAGATTGTTTAATGGTTAGGGTCGTTTAGGTTTTAGCGTTTAGAGTTGTTTAGGGTTTTTTAGGGTTGTTTATAATTTAGTGTTTAGGGTTGTTCAGGATTTATGATTTAGGATATTTTAAGGTTTAGGGTTTAAGGTTGTATAGTGTTTTAGGGTTTAGGGTATAATGTTTAGGGTTAAGGGTTTAGGGTTGTTTAGGGTATAGTGTTAATGGTTTTAGGGTTTAGCCTTGTTTAGGGTTTAGTGTTTAGGGTTTAGGGCTTAGGGTTTTTTAGCGTTTAGTGTTTATAGTTTAGGGTTTAGGGTGCTTTTGGAATTAGTGTTTAGGGTTTTTCGGGGTTTAGGGTTTAGGATTTAGGGTGTTAGGTTTAGTGTTAGGGTTAGGTTTAGGGTTAAGGTGAGGGTTAGGGTGAGCGTTAAGCTTAGGGTTAGAGTTAAGGTTAGTGTTAGTGTTAGGGTAAGGGTTAGGGTTAGGGATAGGGTTAGGGTTAGGGTTAGGGTTAGGGTTAGGATTAGGGTTAGTGTTAGGGTTAGGGTTAGTGGTTAGGGTTAGGGTTAGTGTTAGGGGTTAGGGGTTAGTGTTAGGGTTAGGGTTAGGGTTAGGGTTAGGGTTAGGGTTAGGTTTAGTGTTAGGGTTATTATTAGGGGGTTAGGTTTTAGTTTAGGATTAGTGTTAGGGTTAGAATTAGAAATAGGGTTAGTGTTAGGATTAGGGTCAGGGTTAGGTTTAGGGATAGGGTTAGGGTTAGGGTTAAGGGTAGGGTTATGGTTAGGGTTAGATTTAACGTTTAGTGTTTAGTGTTAGGATTAGGGATAGTGTGAGGTTTAGGTTTAAGTTTAGGGTTAGGGTTAGGGTTAGTGTTTGGGTTATGATTAGTGTTAGGATTAGGGTTAGGGATAAGGTCAGGTTTAGGTTTAGGGTTAGGGTTAGGGTTATGGTTAT
>NW_027667146.1:285000-300000 GCF_963924665.1 Micromys minutus
GGTTAGGGTTAAGGGTAGGGTTAGGGTTAGGGTTAGATTTAAAGTTTAGGGTTTAGTGTTAGGATTATGGATAGTGTGAGGTTTAGGGTTAGGTTTAGGGTTAGGGTTAGGGTTAGTGTTTGGGTTATGATTAGTGTTATTATTAGGGTTAGGGTTAGGGTCAGGTTTAGGTTTAGGGTTAGGGTTAGGGTTAGGGATAGATTTAGGGTTAGGTTTAGGTTTATTGTTAGATTTAGGGTTTAGGGTTTAAGGTTTAAGGTTTAGGATTGTTTAAGGTTTAGGGTAGATTAGGTTTAGGGTTTAGAGTTTAGTATTATGGTTACGGTTAAGGTTAGGGTTAGGGTTAGAGTTAGGGTTAGCGTTAGGGTTAGGGTTAGGGTTAGGGTTAAGGTTAGGGTTAGTGTTAGGGTTAGGGTTATGGTTAGTGTTAGGATTAGGATTAGGGTTAGGGTCACGGTTAGGTTTAGGGTTAGGGATAGGGTTAGGGTTAGATTTAGGGTTAGGTTTATATTTATTGTTAGATTTAGAATTTAGGGTTTAAGGTTTATGGTTTAGGATTGTTTAAGTTTTAGGGTGGATTAGGTTTAGGGTTTAGAGTTTAGTGTTATGGTTACGGTTAGGGTTAGGGTTAGTTATGGGGTTAGGGTTAGGGTTAGGTTTATGGTAATGCTTAGGGTTAGGGTTAGGGTTAGGGTTAGGGTAAAAGTTAGGGGGTTAGTGTTAGGGTTTGGGTTAGGTTTAGGGTTAGGATTAGGGTTAGGTTAGGGTTAGGGTTAGGGTTAGGGTTAGGGGTTAGGGTTAGTGTTAGGGTTAGGGTTATTATTAGGGGGTTAGGTTTAAGTTTAGGATTAGTGTTAGGGTTAAAATTAGAAATAGGGTTAGTGTTAGGATTAGGGTCAGGGTTAGGTTTAGGGTTAGGGTTAGGGTTAGGGTTAGGGTTAGGGTCAGGGAGGGTTTAGGGTTAGGGTTAGGGTTAAGGTTAGATTTAGGGTTAGGTTTAGGTTTATTGTTAGATTTAGGATTTAGGGTCTAAGGTTTATGGTTTAGGATTGTTTAAGGTTTAGGGTGGATTAGGTTTAGGGTTTAGAGTTTAGTGTTATGGTTACGGTTAGGGTTAGGGTGTGGGTTATGGTTAGGATTAGGGTTAAGGTTGGGGTTAGGATTAGGTTTATGGTTAGGGTAAGGGTTAGGGTTAGGGTTAGGGTTAGGGTTAGGGTTAGGATTAGGGTTAGGGTTAGGGTTAGGTTAAGGGTTAGGGGTTAGGGTTAGGGTTATGGTTATTGTTAGGTTTAGGGTTTAGGGTTTAAAGTTTAGGGTTTATGATTGTTTAAGATTTAGGGTGGTTTAGGTTAAGGGTTTAGGGTTTAGAGTTTAGGATTGTTTAAGGTTTAGGGTTGTTTAGGGTATAGTGTTTAGGGTTAAAAGTTTAGGGTTGTTTAGGGTTTAGTGTTTAGGGTTTAGGGTTGTTTAAGGTTTAGTGTATAAGATTTAGGTTTTAGGGTTGTTTTGGGTTTAGTGTTTAGTGTTGTTTAGGGTATAGTGTTAATGGTTCAGGGTTTAGGGTTATTTAGGGTATAGTGTTTAAGGTTTAGGGTATACGGTTGTTTAGGGTTTAGTGTTTAGGGTTGTTTATGGTTTAGTGATTAGGGTTGTTTAGGGTTTTTTAGAGGTTAGTGTTTAGGGTTATTCAGGGTTTATGATTTAGGGTTGTTCAGGGTTTAGGATTTATGGTTGTTCAGGGTTTAGGATTTAGGGATTAAGGTTAAGGGGTTAGGGTTAGGGTTAGGGTTAGGGTTAGGGTTAGCATTAGGGTTAGAGTTAGGGTTAGAGTTAGGGTTATGGGGTTATGTTAGGCTTAAGGTTAGGGTTAGGGTTATGGGGTTAAGGTTAGGGTTGGGGTTAGGGTTAGGTTTAGTTTTAGGGTTAAGGTTAGGGTTATGATTATTCTTAGATTTATGGTTTAAAATTTAGGGCTTATGGTTTAAGGTTTAGGGTTTAGGATTGTTTAAGTTTTAGGGTGGTTTAGGTTTAGGGTATAGAATTTAGCGTTTAAGATTGTTTAATGATTATGGTTGTTTAGGTTTTAGCGTTTAGAGTTGTTTAGGGTTTTTTAGGGTTGTTTATAATTTAGTGTTTAGGGTTGTTCAGGATTTATGATTTAGGATATTTTAAGGTTTAGGGTTTAAGGTTGTATAGTGTTTTAGGGTTTAGGGTATAATGTTTAGGGTTAAGGGTTTAGGGTTGTTTAGGGTATAGTGTTAATGGTTTTAGGGTTTAGGCTTGTTTAGGGTTTAGTGTTTAGGGTTTAGGGTTTAGGGTTTTTTAGCGTTTAGTGTTTATAGTTTAGGGTTTAGGGTGCTTTTGGAATTAGTGTTTAGGGTTTTTCGGGGTTTAGGGTTTAGGATTTAGGGTGTTAGGTTTAGTGTTAGGGTTAGGTTTAGGGTTAAGGTGAGGGTTAGGGTGAGGGTTAAGGTTAGGGTTAGGGTTAGAGTAAGGGTTAGGGTTAGGGATAGGGTTAGGGTTAGGGTTAGGGTTAGGGTTAGGGTTAGGGTTAGGGTTAGGGTTAGGGTTAGGGTTAAGGTTAGGGGTTAGGGTTAGGGTTAGGGTTAGGGTTAGGGTTAGGGTTAGGTTTAGTGTTAGGGTTATTATTAGGGGGTTAGGTTTTAGTTTAGGATTAGTGTTAGGGTTAGAATTAGAAATAGGGTTAGTGTTAGGATTAGGGTAAGGGTTAGGTTTAGGGATATGGTTAGGGTTAGGGTTAAGGGTAGGGTTAGGGTTAGGGTTAGATTTAAAGTTTAGGGTTTAGTGTTAGGATTAGGGATAGTGTGAGGTTTAGGGTTAGGTTTAGGGTTAGGGTTAGGGTTAGTGTTTGGGTTATGATTAGTGTTAGGATTAGGGTTAGGGTTAGGGTCAGGTTTAGGTTTAGGGTTAGGGTTAGGGTTAGGGTTATATTTAGGGTTAGGTTTAGGTTTATTGTTAGATTTAGGGTTTAGTGTTTAAGGTTTATGGTTTAGGATTGTTTAAGGTTTAGGGTGAATTAGGTTTAGGGTTTAGAGTTTAGTATTATGGTTACGGTTAAGGTTAGGGTTAGGGTTAGAATTAGGGTTAGGGTTAGGGTTCGGGTTAGGGTTAATGTTAGAGTTAGTGTTAGGGTTAGGGTTATGGTTAGTGTTAGGATTAGGGTTAGGTTTAGGGTCAGGGTTAGGTTTAGGGTTAGGGATGGGGTTAGGGTTAGATTTAGGGTTAGGTTTAGTTTTATTGTTAGATTTAGGGTTTAGGGTTTAAGGTTTATAGTTTAGGATTTTTTAAGGTTTAGGGTGGATTAGGTTTAGGGTTTAGAGTTTAGTGTTACGGTTACGGTTAGGGTTAGGGTTAGGGATGGGGTTATGGTTAGGGTTAGGGTTATGGTAAGGGTTAGGGTTAGGGTTAGGTTTAGGGTTAGGGTAAAAGTTAGGGGGTTAGTGTTAGGGTTTGGGTTAAGGTTAGGGTTAGGGTTAGGGTTCGGTTAGGGTTATGGTTAGGGTTACGGTTGGGAATTAGGGTTAGTGTTATGGTTAGGGTTATTATTAGGGGGTTAGGTTTAAGTTTAGGATTAGTGTTAGGGTTAGAATTAGAAATAGGTTTATTGTTAGGATTAGGGTCAGGGTTAGGTTTAGGGTTAGGGTTAGGGTTAGGGTTAGGGTTAGGGTCAGGGAGGGTTTAGGGTTAGGGTTAGATTTAGGGTTAGGTTTAGGTTTATTGTTAGATTTAGGGTTTAGGGTCTACGGTTTATGGTTTAGGATTGTTTAAGGTTTAGGGTGGATTAAGTTTAGGGTATAGAGTTTAGTGTTATGGTTACGGTTAGGGTTAGGGTTAGGGTTAGGGTTAGGGTTACTGTTAGGGTTAGGGTTAGGGTTAGGTTTAGGGTTAGGGTTAGGGTTAGGGTTAGGGTAAGGGTTAGGGGTTAGGGTTAAGGTTAGGGTCAAGGTTAGGGTTAGGGTTAGGTTTAGGGTTAGGGTTAGGGTTAGGGTTAGGGTTAGGGTTACTGTTAGGGTTAGGGTTAGGGTTAGGTTTAGGGTTAGGGTTAGGGTTAGGGTTAGGGTAAGGGTTAGGGGTTAGGGTTAAGGTTAGGGTCAAGGTTAGGGTTAGGGTTAAGGTTAGGGTTAGGGTTAGGGTTAGGGTTAGGGTTAGGGTTAGTGTAAGGTTAGGGTTAGGGTTAGGGTTAGGGGTTAGGGTTAGGGTTAGTGTTAGGGGTTAGGGGTAAGGGTTAGGGTTAAAGTTAGGGTTAGGGTTAGGGTTAGGGTTCGGGTTAGGGTGAGGGTTCGGGTTAGGGTTATGTGGTTATGTTAGGCTTAAGGTTAGGGTTAGGGTTATGGGGTTAAGGTTAGGGTTGTGGTTAGGGTTAGGTTTAGGTTTAGGGTTAGGGTTAGGGTTATGGTTATTCTTAGATTTATGGTTTAAAATTTAGGGTTTATGGTTTAAGGTTTAGGGTTTAGGATTGTTTAAGTTTTAGGGTTGTTTAGGTTTAGGGTATAGGGTTTAGCGTTTAAGATTGTTTAATGTTTAGGGTTGTTTATGTTTTAGCGTTTAGAGGTGTTTAGGTTTTTTTAGGGTTGTTTATGATTTAGTGTTTAGGGTTGTTCAGGATTTATGATTTAGGATATTTTAAGGTTTAGGGTTTAAGGTTGTATAGTGTTTTAGGGTTTAGGCTATAATGTTTAGGGTTAAGAGTTTAGGGTTGTTTAGGGTATAGTGTTAATGGTTTTAGGGTTTAGGCTTGTTTAGGGTTTAGTGTTTAGGGTTTAAGGTTTAGGGTATTTTAGCGTTTAGTGTTTAGAGTTTAGGGTTTAGGGTGCTTTTGGAATTAGTGTTTAGGTTTTTTCTGGGTTTAGGGTTTAGGATTTAGGGTTTTAGGGTTAGGTTTAGGGTTAGAGTGAGGGTTAGGGTGAGGGTTAAGGTTAGGGTTAGGGTTAAGGTTAGGTTTAGTGTTAGGATAAGGGTTAGGGTTAGGGATAGGGTTAGGGTTAGGGTTAGGGTTAGGGTTAGGGTTAGGGTTAGGGGTTACGGTTAGGGTTAGTGTTAGGGGTTAGGGATAGTGTTAGGTTTAGGGTTAGGGTTAGGGTTAGGGTTAGGGTTAGGGTTAGGGTTAGGGTTAGGGTTAGGGTAGGTGTGAGGTTTAGAGTTAGGGTTAGGTTTACGGTTAGGGTTAGTCTTTGTTTGGGTTATGGTTATTGTTAGGATTAGGCTTTGGATTAGGGTCAGGGGTAGGTTTAGGTTTACGGTTAAGGTTAGTGTTAGATTTAGGGTTAGGTTTAGGTTTATTGTTAGATTTAGGGTTTAGGGTTTAAGGTTTATGGTTTAGGATTGTTTAAGGTTTAGTGTGGATTAGGTTTAGGGTTTAGAGTTTAGTGCTATGGTTATGGTTAGGGTTAGGGTTAGGGTTAGGGTTAGGGTTAGGGTTAGGGTTAGGGTTAGGGTTAGGGTTAGGGTTAGGGTTAGGGTTAGGGTTAGGGTTAGTGTTAGGGTTAGGGATAGAGTTACGGTTAGGGTTAGGGTTAGAGTTACGGTTAGGGTTAGGGTTACGGTTAAGGTTAGGGTTGGGGGGTTATGGTTTAGGTTAGGGTTAAGGTTAGGGTTAGGGTTAGGGTTAGGGTTAGGGTTAGGTTTAGGGTTAGGGTTATTATTAGGGAGTTAGGTTTAAATTTAGGATTAGTGTTAGTGTTAGAATTAGAAATAGGGTTAGTGTTAGGATTAGGGTCAGGGTTAGATTTAGGGATAGGGTTAGGGTTAGGGTTTGGGGTAGGGTTAGGGTTAGGGTTAGATTTAAAGTTTAAGGTTTAGTGTTAGGATTAGGGTTAGTGTGAGGTTTAGGGTTAGGGTTAGGTTTAGGTTTAGGGTTAGGGTTAGTGTTTGGGTTATGGTTAGTGTTAGGATTAGGTTTAGGGTTAGGGTTAGGGTTAGGGTTAGTGTTAGGGTTAGGGTTAGGGTTAGGATTAGGGTTAAGGTTAGGGTTAGGGTTAGGGTTAGGGTTAGGGTTAGGGTTAGGGTTAGGGTTAGTGTTAGGGTTAGGGATAGAGTTACGGTTAGGGTTAGGGTTAGAGTTACGGTTAGGGTTAGGGTTACGGTTAAGGTTAGGGTTGGGGGGTTATGGTTTAGGTTAGGGTTAAGGTTAGGGTTAGGGTTAGGGTTAGGGTTAGGGTTAGGTTTAGGGTTAGGGTTATTATTAGGGAGTTAGGTTTAAATTTAGGATTAGTGTTAGTGTTAGAATTAGAAATAGGGTTAGTGTTAGGATTAGGGTCAGGGTTAGATTTAGGGATAGGGTTAGGGTTAGGGTTTGGGGTAGGGTTAGGGTTAGGGTTAGATTTAAAGTTTAAGGTTTAGTGTTAGGATTAGGGTTAGTGTGAGGTTTAGGGTTAGGGTTAGGTTTAGGTTTAGGGTTAGGGTTAGTGTTTGGGTTATGGTTAGTGTTAGGATTAGGTTTAGGGTTAGGGTTAGGGTTAGGGTTAGTGTTAGGGTTAGGGTTAGGGTTAGGATTAGGGTTAAGGTTAGGGTTAGGATTAGGTTTAGGATTAGGTTTAGGGTTAGGGTTAGGGTTAGGGTTAGGGTTAGGGTTAGGGTTAGGGTTAGCGTTAGGATTAGGGTTAGGGTTAGGGTTAGGGTAAGGTTTAGGGGTTAGGGTTAGGGTTATGGTTATTGTTAGGTTTAGGGTTTAGGTTTTAGTGTCTAGGGTTTAAGGTTTAGGGTTTAGGATTGTTTAAGATTTAGGGTGGTTTAGGTTAAGGGTTTAGGGTTTAGAGTTTAGGATAGTTTAAGGTTTAGGGTTGTTTAGGGTATAGTGTTTAGGGTTAAAAGTTTAGGGTTGTTTAGGGTTTAGTGTTTAGGGTTTAGGGTTGTTCAAGGTTTAGTGTTTAAGGTTTAGGTTTTAGGGTTGTTTTGGGTTTAGTGTTTAGTGTTGTTTAGGGTATAGTGTTAATGGTTTAGGGTTTAGGGTTATTTAGGGTTTAGTGTTTAAGGTTTAGGGTATAGGGTTGTTTAGGGTTTAGTGTTTAGGGTTGTTTATGGTTTAGTGATTAGGGTTGTTTAGGGTTGTTTAGAGGTTAGTGTTTAGGGTTATTCAGGGTTTATGATTTAGGGTTTTTCAGGGTTTAGGATTTATGGTTGTTCAGGGTTTAGGATTTAGGGATTAAGGTTAAGGGGTTAGGGTTAGGGTTAGGGTTAGGGTTAGGGTTAGGGTTAGCATTAGGGTTAGAGTTAGGGTTAGAGTTAGGGTTATGGGGTTATGTTAGGCTTAAGGTTAGGGTTAGGGTTATGGGGTTAAGGTTAGGGTTGGGGTTAGGGTTAGGTTTAGGTTTAGGGTTAGGTTTAGGGTTATGGTTATTCTTAGATTTATGGTTTAAAATTTAGGGTTTATGGTTTAAGGTTTAGGGTTTAGCATTGTTTAAGTTTTAGGGTGGTTTAGGTTTAGGGTATAGAATTTAGCGTTTAAGATTGTTTAATGATTAGGGTTGTTTAGGTTTTAGCGTTTAGAGTTGTTTAGGGTTTTTAGGGTTGTTTATAATTTAGTGTTTAGGGTTGTTCAGGATTCATGATTTAGGATATTTTAAGGTTTAGGGTTTAAGGTTGTATAGTGTTTTAGGGTTTAGGGTATAATGTTTAGGGTTCAGGGTTTAGGGTTGTTTAGGGTATAGTGTTAATGGTTTTAGGGTTTAGGCTTGTTTAGGGTTTAGTGTTTAGGGTTTAGGGTTTAGGGTTTTTTAGCGTTTAGTGTTTATAGTTTAGGGTTTAGGATTTAGGGTGTTAGGGTTAGTGTTAGGGTTAAGTTTAGGGTTAAGGTGAGGGTTAGGGTGAGGGTTAAGGTTAGGGTTAGGGTTAAGGTTAGTGTTAGTGTTAGGGTAAGGGTTAGGGTTAGAGATAGGGTTAGGGTTGGGGTTAGGATTAGGGTTAGGGTTAGGGTTAGGGTTAGGGGTTAGGGTTAGGGTTAGTGTTAGGGGTTAGGGGTTAGTGTTAGGGTTAGGGTTGGGGTTAGGGTTAGGGTTAAGTTTAGTATTAGGGTTATTATTAGAGGGTTAGGTGTTAGTTTAGGATTAGTGTTAGGGTTAGAATTATAAATAGGTTTAGTGTTAGGATTAGGGTAAGGGTTAGGTTTAGGGATAGGGTTAGGGTTAGAGTTAAGGGTAGGGTTAGGGTTAGGGTTAGATATAAAGTTTAGGGTTTAGTGTTAGGATTAGGGATAGTGTAAGGTTTAGGGTTAGGTTTAGGGTTAGGGTTAGGGTTAGTGTTTGGGTTATGATTAGTGTTAATATTAGGGATAGGGTTAGGGTCAGGTTTAGGTTTAGGGTTAGGGTTAGGTTTAGGGTTAGATTTAGGGTTAGGTTTAGGTTTATTGTTAGATTTAGGGTTTAGGGTTTAAGGTTTATGGTTTAGG
Source organism: Micromys minutus (assembly GCF_963924665.1). NCBI lineage: Eukaryota > Metazoa > Chordata > Mammalia > Rodentia > Muridae > Micromys > Micromys minutus. The sequence goes on from NW_027667146.1 coordinate 293,405, forward strand.
ATTGTTTAAGGTTTAGGGTGGATTAGGTTTAGGGTTTAGAGTTTAGTATTATGGTTACGGTTAGGGTTAGGGTTAGGGTTAGAGTTAGGGTTAGGGTTAGGGTTAGGGTTAGGGTTAAGGTTAGGGTTAGTGTTAGGGTTAGGGTTATGGTTAGTGTTAGGATTAGGGTTAGGGTTAGGGTCGGGTTAGGTTTAGGGTTAGGGATAGGGTTAGGGTTAGATTTAGGGTTAGGTTTAGGTTTATTGTTAGATTTAGGGTTTAGGGTTTAAGGTTTATGGTTTAGGATTGTTTAAGGTTTAGGGTGGATTAGGTTTAGGGTTTAGAGTTTAGTGTTATGGTTACGGTTAGGGTTAGGGTTAGGGATGGGGTTAGGGTTAGGGTTAGGGTTATGGTAAGGGTTTCGGTTAGGGTTAGGGTTAGGGTTAGGGTAAAAGTTAGGGGGTTAGTGTTAGGGTTTGGGTTAGGGTTAGGGTTAGGGTTAGGGTTAGGTTAGGGTTAGCGTTAGGGTTAGGGTTAGGGTTAGGTGTTAGGGTTAGTGTTAGGGTGAGGGTTATTATTAGGGGGTTAGGTTTAAGTTTAGGATTAGTGTTAGGGTTAGAATTAGAAATAGGGTTAGTGTTAGGATTAGGGTCAGGGTTAGGTTTAGGGTTAGGGTTAGTGTTCGGGTTAGGGTTAGGGTCAGAAAGGGTTTAGGGTTAGGGTTAGATTTAGGGTTAGGTTTAGGTTTATTGTTAGATTTAGGGTTTAGGGTCTACGGTTTATGGTTTAGGATTGTTTAAGGTTAAGGGTGGATTAGGTTTAGGGTTTAGAGTTTAGTGTTATGGTTACGGTTAGGGTTAGGGTTAGGGTTAGGGTTAGGATTAGGGTTAAGGTTAGAGTTAGGGTTAGGTTTAGGGTTAGGGTTAAGGTTAGGGTTAGGGTTAGGGTTACGGTTAGGGTTAGGGTTAGGGTTAGTTTTAGGGTTAGGGTTAGGGTTAGGTTTAGGGTAAGGGTTAGGGTTAGGGTTAGGGTTAGGGTTAGGGTTAGGGTTAGGGTTAAGGTTAGGGTTAGGGTTAGGGTTAGGGTTAAGGTTAGGGTTAGGTTTAGGGTTAGGGTTAGGGTTAGGGTTAGGGTAAAGTTAGTGTTAGGGTTAGGGTTAGGGTTAGGGGTTAGGGGTTAGGGTTAGTGTTAGGGTTAGGTTAGGGTTAGGGTTAGGGTTAGGGTGAGGGTTAGGGTTAGGGTTATGTCGTTATGTTAGGCTTAAGGTTAGGGTTAGGGTTATGGGGTTAAGGTTAGGGTTGGGGTTAGGGTTAGGTTTAGGTTTAGGGTTAGGGTTAGGGTTATGGTTATTCTTAGATTTATGGTTTAAAATTTAGGGTTTATGGTTTAAGATTTAGGGTTTAGGATTGTTTATGTTTTAGGGTGGTTTAGGTTTAGGGTATAGGGTTTAGCGTTTAAGATTGTTTAATGTTTAGGGTTGTTTATGTTTTAGCGTTTAGAGTTGTTTAGGTTTTTTTAGGGTTGTTTATGATTTAGTGTTTCGGGTTTTTCAGGATTTATGATTTAGGATATTTTAAGGTTTAGGGTTTAAGGTTGTATAGTGTTTTAGGGTTTAGGCTATAATGTTTAGGGTTAAGAGTTTAGGGTTGTTTAGGGTATAGTGTTAATGGTTTTAGGGTTTAGGCTTGTTTAGGGTTTAGTGTTTAGGGTTTAGGATTTAGGGTTTTTTAGCGTTTAGTGTTTAGAGTTTAGGGTTTAGGGTGCTTTTGGAATTCGTGTTTAGGGTTTTTCTGGGTTTAGGGTTTAGGATTTAGGGTTTTAGGGTTAGGTTTAGGGTTAGGGTGAGGGTTAGGGTGAGGGTTAAGGTTAGGGTTAGGGTTAAGGTTAGTGTTAGTGTTAGGGTAAGGGTTAGGGTTAGGGATAGTGTTAGGGTTAGGGTTAGGGTTAGGGTTAGGGATAGGGTTAGTGTGATGTTTAGGGTTAGGGTTAGGTTTAGGGTTAGGGTTAGTCTTTGTTTGGGTTATGGTTATTGTTAGGATTAGGCTTTGGATTTGGGTCAGGGGTAGGTTTAGGTTTACGGTTAGGGTTAGTGTTAGATTTAGGGTTAGGTTTAGGTTTATTGTTAGATTTAGGGTTTAGGGTTTAAGGATTATGGTTTAGGATTATTTAAGTTTTAGGGTGGATTAGGTTTAGGGTTTAGAGTTTAGTGTTATGGTTACGGTTAGGGTTAGGGTTAGGGTTAGGGTTAGGGTTATAGTTAGGGTTAGGGTGAGTGTTAGGGTAAGGTTAGGGTTAGGGTTAGTGTTAGGGTTAGGGTTAGGGTTAGGGTTAAGGTTAGGGTTTGGAGGGTTAGGGTTTAGGTTAGGGTTAGGGTTAGGGTTAGGGTTAGGGTTAGGGTTAGGGTTAGGGTTAGGGTTAGGGTTAGGTTTAGGTTTAGGGTTAGTGTTATTATTAGGGAGTTAGGTTTAAATTTAGGATTAGTGTTAGGGTTAGAATTAGAAATAGGGTTAGTGTTAGGATTAGGGTCAGGGTTAGGTTTAGGGATAGGGTTAGTGTTAGGGTTAGGGGTAGGGTTAGGGTTAGGGTTAGATTTAAAGTTTAAGGTTTAGTGTTAGGACTAGGGTTAGTGTGAGGTTTAGCGTTAGGGTTAGGTTTAGGGTTAGGGTTAGGGTTAGTGTTTGGGTTATGGTTAGTGTTAGGATTAGGTTTAGGGTTAGGGTTAGGTTTAGATTTAGGGTTAGGTTTAGGTTTATTGTTAGATTTAGGGTTTAGGGTTTAAGGTTTGTGGTTTAGGATTGTTTAAGGTTTAGGGTGGATTAGGTTTAGGGTTTAGAGTTTAGTGTTATGGTTACGGTTAGGGTTAGGGTTAGGTTTAGGGTTAGGGTAAGGGTTAGGGTTAGGGTTAGGTTTAGGGTTAGGGTTATGGTTAGGGTTAAGGTTAGGGTTAGGGTTAGGGTTAGGGTTATGTTTAGTGTTAGGATTAGGGTTAGGGTTAAGGTCAGGGTTAGGTTTAGGGTTAGGGTTAGGGTTAGGAATAGATTTAGGGTTAGGTTTAGGTTTATTGTTAGATTTAGGGTTTAGGGTTTAAGGTTTATGGTTTAGGATTTTTTAAGGTTTAGGGTGGATTAGGTTTAGGGTTTAGAGTTTAGTGTTATGGTTAAGGTTAAGGTTAGGGTTAGGGTTAGGGTTAGGGTTAGGGTTAGGGTTAGGGTTAGTGTTACGGTTAGGGTTACGGTTAGGGTTACGGTTTGGGTTAGGGTTAGGGTTAGGGTAAGGGTTATGATTATGTTTATTGTTAGGTTTAGGGTTAGGGTTAGGGTTAAGGTTAGGTTTAGGGTTAGGGTTAGGTTTATGGTTAGGCTTAGTTTAGGGTTAGGGTTAGGGTTAGGGTTAGGGTTAGGGTTAGGGTTACGGTTAGGGTTAGGTTTAGGGTTAGGGTTAGGGTTAGGGTTAGGTTTATTGTTAGGTTTAGGGTTTAGTGTTTATGGTCTAAGGTTTTGGGTTTAGGATTGTTTAAGGTTTAGGGTAGATTAGGTTTAGGGTTTAGAGTTTAGTGTTAAGGTTAGGGTTAGGTTTAGGGTTTAGGGTTTAGTGTTCGGATTAGGGTTAGGGTTAGGGTTAGGATTAGTGTTAAGGTTAGGGTTAGGATTAGGTTTAGGGTTAGGGTTAGGGTTAGGGTTAGGGTTAGGGTTAGGGTTAGGGTTAGGGTAAGGGTTAGGGTTAGGGTTAGGGTTATGGTTATTGTTAGGTTTAGGTTTTAGGGTTTAGTGTTTAGGGTTTAAGGTTTAGGGTTTAGGATTGTTTAAGATTTAGGGTGGTTTAGGTTAAGGGTTTAGGGTTTAGAGTTTAGGATTGTTTAAGGTTTAGGGTTGTTTAGGGTATAGTGCTTAGGGTTAAAAGTTTAGGGTTGTTTAGGGTTTAGTATTTAGGGTTTAGGGTTGTTTAAGATTTAGTGTTTAAGTTTTAGGTTTTAGGGTTGTTTTGGGTTTAGTGTTTAGTGTTGTTTAGGGTATAGTGTTAATGGTTTAGGGTTTAGGGTTATTTAGGGTTTAGTGTTTAAGGTTTAGGGTATAGGTTTGTTTAGGGTTTAGTGTTTAGGGTTGTTTATGGTTTAGTGATTAGGGTTGTTTAGGGTTGTTTAGAGGTTAGTGTTTAGGGTTATTCAGGGTTTATGATTTATGGTTGTTCAGGGTTTAGGGTTTATGGTTGTTCAGGGTTTAGGATTTAGGGATAAAGGTTAAGGGGTTAGGGTTAGGGTGAGGGTTAGGGTTAGGGTTAGGGTTAGGGTTAAGTTTAGGTTTAGGGTTAGGGTTAGGGTTATGGTTAGTGTTAGGATTAGGGTTAGGGTTAGGGTCAGGGTTAGGTTTAGGGTTAGGGTTAGGGTTAGGGTTAGATTTAGGGTCAGGTTTAGGTTTATTGTTAGATTTAGGGTTTAGGGTTTAAGGTTTATGGTTTAGGATTGTTTAAGGTTTAGTGTGGATTAGGTTAAGGTTTAGAGTTTAGTGTTATGGTTACGGTTAGTGTTAGGGTTAGTGTTAGGGTTAGGGTTAGGGTTAGGGTTAGGGTTAGGGTAATGGTTAGGGTTAGGGTTAGGGTTAGGGTAAGGGTTAGGGGTTAGTGTTAGGGTTAGGGTTAGGGTTAGGGTTAGGGTTAGGTTAGGGTTAGGGTTAGGGTTAGGGTTAGGGTTAGGGGTTAGTGTTAGTGTTATGGTTAGGGTTATTATTATGGGGTTAGGTTTAAGTTTAGGATTAGTGTTAGGGTTAGAATTAGAAATAGGGTTAGTGTTAGGATTAGGGTCAGGGTTAGGTTTAGGGTTAGGGTTAGGGTTAGGGTTAGGGTTAGGGTTAGGGTCAGGGAGGGTTTAGGGTTAGGGTTAGGGTTAGGGTTAGACTTAGGGTTAGGTTTAGGTTTATTGTTAGATTTAGGATTTAGGGTCTAAGGTTTATGGTTTAGGATTGTTTAAGGTTTAGGGTGGATTAGGTTTAGGGTTTAGAGTTTAGTGTTATGGTTACGGTTAGGGTTAGGGTTAGGGTTAGGGTTAGGATTAGGGTTAAGTTTAGGGTTAGGATTAGGTTTAGGGTTAGAATTAGGGTTAGGGTTAGGGTTAGTGTTAGGGTTAGGATTAGGGTTAGGGTTAGGGTTAGGGTAAGGGTTAGGGGTTAGGGTTAGGGTTATGGTTATTGTTAGGTTTAGGGTTTAGGGTTTAGTGTTTAGGGTTTAAGGTTTAGGGTTTAGGATTTTTTAAGATTTAGGGTGGTTTAGGTTAAGGGTTTAGGGTTTAGAGTTTAGGATTGTTTAAGGTTTAGGGTTGTTTAGGGTATAGTGTTTAGGGTTAAAAGTTTAGGGTTGTTTAGAGTTTAGTGTTTAGGGTTTAGGGTTGTTTAAGGTTTAGTGTTTAAGGTTTAGGTTTTAGGGTTGTTTTGGGTTTAGTGTTTAGTGTTGTTTAGGGTATAGTGTTAATGGTTTAGGGTTTAGGGTTATTTAGGGTTTAGTGTTTAAGGTTTAGGGTATAGGGTTGTTTAGGTTTTAGTGTTTAGGGTTGTTTATGGTTTAGTGATTAGGGTTGTTTAGGATTGTTTAGAGGTTAGTGTTTAGGGTTATTCAGGGTTTATGATTTAGGGATGTTCAGGGTTTAGAATTTATGGTTGTTCAGGGTTTAGGATTTAGGGATTAAGGTTAAGGGTTTAGGGTTAGGTTTAGGTTTAGGGTTAGGGTTAGGGTTATGGTTATTCTTAGATTTATGGTTTAAAATTTAGGGCTTATGGTTTAAGGTTTAGGGTTTAGGATTGTTTAAGTTTTAGGGTGGTTTAGGTTTAGGGTATAGAATTTCGCGTTTAAGATTGTTTAATGGTTAGGGTTGTTTAGGTTTTAGCGTTAAGAATTGTTTAGGGTTTTTTAGGGTTGTTTATAATTTAGTGTTTAGGGTTGTTCAGGTTTTATGATTTAGGATATTTTATAGTTTAGGGTTTAAGGTTGTATAGTGTTTTAGGGTTTAGGGTATAATGTTTAGGGTTAAGGCTTTAGGGTTGTTTAGGGTATAGTATTAATGGTTTTAGGGTTTAGGCTTATTTAGGGTTTAGTGTTTAGGGTTTAGGGTTTAGGGTTTTTTAGCGTTTAGTGTTTATAGTTTAGGGTTTAGGGTGCTTTTGGAATTAGTGTTTAGGGTTTTTCGGGGTTTAGGGTTTAGGATTTAGGGTGTTAGGTTTAGTGTTAGGGTTAGGTTTAGGGTTATGGTGAGGGTTAGGGTGAGGTTTAAGGTTAGGGTTAGGGTTAAGGTTAGTGTTAGTGTTAGGGTAAGGGTTAGGGTTAGGGATAGTGTTAGGGTTAGGGTTAGTGTTAGGGTTTGGGTTAGGGTTAGGGTTAGGGTTAGGGTTAGGGTTAGGGTTAGGGGTTAGGGTTAGGGTTAGTGTTAGGGGTTAGGGGTTAGTGTTAGGGTTAGGGTTAGGGTTAGGGTTAGGGTTAGGTTTAGTGTTAGGGTTATTATTAGGGGGTTAGGTTTTAGTTTAGGATTAGTGTTAGGGTTAGAATTAGAAATAGGGTTTGTGTTAGGATTAGGGTCAGTGTTAGGTTTAGGGATAGGGTTAGGGTTAGGGTTAAGGGTAGGGTTAGGGTTGAGG
>NW_027667146.1:302500-310000 GCF_963924665.1 Micromys minutus
TAGGGTTAGGGGTAGGGTTAGGGTTAGGGTTAGATTTAAAGTTTAAGGTTTAGTGTTAGGATTAGGGTTAGTGTGAGGTTTAGGGTTAGGGTTAGGTTTAGTGTTAGGGTTAGGGTTAGTGTTTGGGTTATGGTTAGTGTTAGGATTAGGTTTAGGGTTAGGGTTAGGGTTAGGGTTAGATTTAGGGTTACGTTTAGGTTTATTGTTAGATTTAGGGTTTAGGGTTTAAGGTTTGTGGTTTAGGATTGTTTAAGGTTTAGGGTTAGGGTTAGGGTTAGGGTTAGGGTTAGGGTTATGGTTAGGGTTAAGGTTAGGGTTAGGGTTAGGGTTAGGGTTATGGTTAGTGTTAGGATTAGGGTTAGGGTTAAGGTCAGGGTTAGGTTTAGGGTTAGGGTTAGGGTTAGGGATAGATTTAGGGTTAGGTTTAGGTTTATTGTTAGATTTAGGGTTTAGGGTTTAAGGTTTATGGTTTAGGATTTTTTAAAGTTTAGTGTGGATTATGTTTAGGGTTTAGAGTTTAGTGTTATGGTTAAGGTTAAGTTTAGGGTTAGGGTTAGGGTTAGGGTTAGGGTTAGGGTTAGGTTTAGTGTTACGGTTAGGGTTAGGGTTAGGGTTACGGTTAGGGTTACGGTTAGGGTTAGGGTAAGGGTTATGATTATGTTTATTGTTAGGTTTAGGGTTAGGGTTAGGGTTAAGGTTAGGTTTAGGGTTAGGGTTAGGTTTATGGTTAGGCTTAAGGTTATGGTTAGGTTTAGGGTTAGGGTTAAGGTTAGGGTTAGGGTTAGGGTTAGGGTTATGTTTAGGGTTAGGGTTAGGGTTAGGGTAAGGTTAGGGTTAGGGTTGGGGTTAGGTTAGGGGTTAGGGTTAGGGTTAGTGTTAGTGGTTAGGGGTTAGGGTTAGGGTTAGGGTTAGGGTTAGGATTAGGGTTAGGGTTAGGGTAAAAGTTAGGGGGTTAGTGTTAGGGTTTGGGTTAAGGTTAGGGTTAGGGCAAGGGTTAGGTTAGGGTTAGGGTTAGGGTTAGGGGTTAGGGTTTGTGTTATGGTTAGGGTTATAATTAGGGGGTTAGGTTTAAGTTTAGGATTAGTGTTAGGGTTAGAATTAGAAATAGGTTTAGTGTTACGATTAGGGTCAGGGAGGGTTTAGGGTTAGGGTTAGATTTAGGGTTAGGTTTAGGTTTATTGTTAGATTTAGGGTTTAGGGTCTACGGTTTATGGTTGAGGATTCTTTAAGGTTTAGGGTGGATTAGGTTTAGGGTTTAGAGGTTAGTGTTATGGTTACGGTTAGGGTTAGGGTTAGGGTTAGGGTTAGGGTTAGGATTAGGGTTAAAGTTAGGGTTAGGGTTAGGTTTAGGGTTAGGATTAGGGTTAGGGTTAGGGTTAGGGTTACGGTTAGGGTTAGGGTTAGGTTTAGGTTCAGGGTTAGGGTTAGGGTTAGGGTTAGGGTAAGGGTTAGGGGTTAGGGTTAAGATTAGGGTTAAGGTTAGGGTTAGGGTTAAGGTTAGGGTTAGGGTTAGGGTTAGGGTTAGGGTTAGGGTTACGGTTAGGGTTAGGGTTAGTGTTAGGGTAAGGGTTAGGGGTTAGGGTTAAGGTTAGGGTTAAGTTTAGGGTTAGGGTTAAGGTTAGGGTTAGGGTTAGAGTTAGGGTTAGGTTTAGGGTTAGGGTTAGGGTTAGGGTAAGGTTAGGGTTAGGGTTAGGGTTAGGGTTAGGGGTTAGGGTTAGGGTTAGTGTTAGGGGTTAGGGGTTAGCGTTAGGGTTAGGGTTAGGGTTAGGGTTAGGGATAGGGTTAGGGTTAGGTTTATTGTTAGGTTTAGGGTTTAGTGTTTAGGGTCTAAGGTTTTGGGTTTAGGATTGTTTAAGGTTTAGGGTAGATTAGGTTTAGGGTTTAGAGTTTAGTGTTAAGGTTAGGGTTAGGTTTAGGGTTTAGGGTTTAGTGTTCGGATTAGGGTTAGGGTTAGGGTTAGGTTTAGGGTTACGTTTAGGGTCATGGATATTGTTAGGTTTGGGGTTTAGGGTTTAGGGTAAAGGTTTAGGATTTAGGATTGTTTAAGGTTTAGGGTGGATTATTTTTAGGGTTTAGAGTTTTGTGTTTGGGATATCGTTAGGGTTAGGTTTAGGGTTTAGGGATTACTGTTAGGGTTAGGGTTAGGGTTAGGGTTAAGGTTAGTGTTAGGTTTAGGGTTAGAGTTAGGGTTAGGCTTAGGTTTATTGTTAGGATTAGGGTTAGAGTTAGGATTAGGGTTAGGGTTAGGGTTAGGGTTAGGGTCAGGTTTAGGGTTAGGGTTAGGGTTAGGATTAGGTTTAGTGTTAGTGTTAGTTTTAGGTTTAGGGTTAGGGTTAGGGTTAGGTTTAGTGTTAGGGTTACGTTTAGGGTTAGGGTTAGGGTTAGGATTAGGGTTAGGGTTATGGTAATTGTTAGGTCTAGGGTTTAAGGTTTAGGCTTTAGGATTGTTTAAGGTTTATCGTAACTTAAATTTAGGGTTTACAATTTAGTGTTAGGGTTATGGTTAGTGTTAGGGTTAGGGTTAGGGTTAGGTTTAGGGTTCAGGGTTTAGGGTTTAGGATTGTTTAAGGTTTAGGGTAGATTAGGTTTAGGATTTAAAGTTTAGTTTTAGTGTTAGGGTTAGGTTTAGGGTTTAGGGTTTAGTGTTAGGATTAGGGTTAGGGTTAAAGTTAGGGTTAGGGTAAGGGTTAGGATTAGGTTTAGGGTTAGGTTTAGGGTTAGGGTTAGGGTTAGGGTTAGGATTAGGGTTAGGGTTAGGGTTAGGGTAAGGGTTGGGGGTGAGGGTTAGGGTTATGGTTATTGTTAGGTTTAGGGTATAGGGTTTAGTGTTTAGGGTTTAAGGTTTAGGGTTTAGGATTGTTTAAGATTTAGGGTGGTTTAGGTTAAGGGTTTAGGGTTTAGAGTTTAGGATTGTTTAAGGTTTAGGGTTGTTTAGGGTATAGTGTTTAGGGTTAAAAGTTTAGGGTTGTTTAGGGTTTAGTGTTTAGTGTTTAGGGTTGTTTAAGGTTTAGTGTTTAAGGTTTAGGTTTTAGGGTTGTTTTGGGTTTAGTGTTTAGTGTTGTTTAGGGTATAGTGTTAATGGTTTAGGGTTTAGGGTTATTTAGGGTTTAGAGTTTAAGGTTTAGGGTATAGGGTTGTTTAGGGTTTAGTGTTTAGGTTTGTTTATGGTTTAGTGATTAGTGTTGTTTAGGGTTGTTTAGAGGTTAGTGTTTGGGGTTATTCACGGTTTATGATTTAGGGTTGTTCATGGTTTAGGATTTATGGTTGTTCAGGGTTTAGGATTTAGGGATTAAGGTTAAGGGGTTAGGGTTAGGGTTAGGTATAGGGTTAGGGTTAGCATTAGGGTTAGAGTTATGGTTAGAGTTAGGGTTATGGGGTTATGTTAGGATTAAGGTTAGGGTTAGGGTTATGGGGTAAAGGTTAGGGTTGGGGTTAGGGTTAGGTTTAGGTTTAGGGTTAGGGTTAGGGTTATGGTTATGGTTAGGGTTAGGGTTAGGGTTATGGTTAGTGTTAGGATTAGGGTTAGGGTTAGGGTCAGGGTTAGATTTAGGGTCAGGTTTAGGTTTATTGTTAGATTTAGGGTTTAGGGTTTAAGGTTTATGGTTTAGGATTGTTTAAGGTTTAGGGTGAATTAGTTTTAGTGTTTAGAGTTTAGTGTTATGGTTACGGTTAGTGTTAGTGTTAGGGTTAGGGTTAGGGTTAGGGTTAGGGTTAGGGTAATGGATAGGGTTAGGGTTAGGGTTAGGGTTAGTGTTAGGGGTTAGGGGTTACGGTTAGGGTTAGGGTTAGGGTTAGGGTTAGGGTTAGGGTTAGGGTTAGGGTTAGGGTGAGGGTTAGGGTTAGGGTTATGTGGTTATATTAGGCTTAAGGTTAGGGTTAGGGTTATGGGGTTAAAGTTAGGGTTGGGGTTAGGGTTAGGTTTAGGTTTAGGGTTAGGGTTAGGGTTATGATTATTCTTAGATTTATGGTTTAAAATTTAGGGTTTATGTTTTAAGGTTTAGGGTTTAGGATTGTTTAAATTTTAGGGTGGTTTAGGTTTAGGGTATAGGGTTTAGCGTTTAAGATTGTTTAATGTTTAGGGTAGTTTATGTTTTACCGTTTAGAGTTGTTTAGGTCTTTTTAGGGTTGTTTATGATTTAGAGTTTAGGGTTGTTCAGGATTTATGATTTAGGATATTTTAAGGTTTAGGGTTTAAGGTTGTATAGTGTTTTAGGGTTTAGGCTATAATGTTTAGGGTTAAGAGTTTAGGGTTGTTTAGGGTATAGTGTTAATGGTTTTAGGGTTTAGGCTTGTTTAGGGTTTAGTGTTTAGGGTTTAGGGTTTAGGGTTTTTTAGCGTTTAGTGTTTAGAGTTTAGGGTTTAGGGTGCTTTTGGAATTAGTGTTTAGGGTTTTTCTGGGTTTAGGGTTTAGGATTTAGGGTTTTAGGGTTAGGTTTAGGGTTAGGGTGAGGGTTAGGGTGAGGGTTAAGGTTAGGGTTAGGGTTAAGGTTAGTGTTAATGTTAGGATAAGGGTTAGGGTTAGGGATAGGGTTAGGGTTAGGGTTAGGGTTAGGGTTAGGGTTAGGGTTAGGGTTAGGGTTAGGGTTAGGGGTTAGGGTTAGGGTTAGTGTTAGGGGTTAGGGATAGTGTTAGGGTTAGGGTTAGGGTTAGGGTTAGGGTTAGGGTTAGGGATAGGGTAGGTGTGAGGTTTAGGGTTAGGGTTAGGTTTAGGGTTAGGGTTAGTTTTTGTTTGGGTTATGGTTATTGTTAGGATTAGGCTTTGGATTAGGGTCAGGGGTAGGTTTGCGTTTACGGTTAGGGTTAGTGTTAGATTTAGGGTTAGGTTTAGGTATATTGTTAGATTTAGGGTTTAGGGTTTAAGGTTTATGGTTTAGGATTGTTTAAGTTTTAGGGTGGATTCGGTTTAGGGTTTAGAGTTTAGTGTTATGGTTACGGTTAGGGTTAGGGTTAGGGTTAGGGTTAGGGTTAGGGTTAGGGTTAGGGTTAGGGTTAGGGTTAGGGTTAGTGTTAGGGTTAGGGATAGAGTTACGGTTAGGGTTAGGGTTAGAGTAATGGTTAGGGTTAGGGTTAGGGTTAAGGTTAGGGTTGGGGGGGTTAGGGTTTAGGTTAAGGTTAGGGTTATTATTAGAGAGTTAGGTTTAAATTTAGGATTAGTGTTAGGGTTAGAATTAGAAATAGGGTTAGTGTTAGGATTAGGGTCAGGGTTAGGCTTAGGGATAGGGTTAGGGTTAGGGTTAGGGGTAGGGTTAGGGTTAGGGTTTGATTTAAAGTTTAAGGTTTAGTATTAGGATTAGGGTTAATGTGTGGTTTAGGGTTAGTGTTAGGTTTAGGGTTAGGGTTAGGGTTAGTGTTTCGGTTATGGTTAGTGTTAGGATTAGGTTTAGGGTTAGGGTTAGGGTTAGGGTTAGATTTAGGGTTAGGTTTAGGTTTATTGTTAGATTTAGGGTTTAGGGTTTAAGGTTTGTGGTTTAGGATTGTTTAAGGTTTAGGGTGGATTAGGTTTAGGGTTTAGAGTTTAGTGTTATGGTTACGGTTAGGGTTAGGGTTAGGTTTAGGGTTAGGGTTTGGGTTAGGGTTAGGGTTAGGTTTAGGGTTAGGGTTATGGTTAGGGTTAAGGTTAGGGTTAGGGTTAGGGTTAGGGTTATGGTTAGGGTTAGAATTAGGTTAAGGGTTAAGGTCAGGGTTAGGTTTAGGGTTAGAGTTAGGGTTAGGGATAGATTTAGGGTTAGGTTTAGGTTTATTGTTAGATTTAGGGTTTAGGGTTTAAGGTTTATGGTTTAGGATTTTTTAAGGTTTAGGGTGGATTAGGTTTAGGGTTTAGAGTTTAGTGTTATGGTTAAGGTTAAGGTTAGGGTTAGGGTTAGGGTTAGGTTTAGGGTTTGGGTTAGTGTTAGGGTTAGTGTTACGGTTAGGGTTAGGGTTAGGGTTACGGTTAGGGTTAGGGTTAGGGTTAGGGTAAGGTTTATGATTATGTTTATTGTTAGGTTTAGGGTTAGGGTTAGGGTTAAGGTTAGGTTTAGGGTTAGGGTTAGGTTTATGGTTAGGCTTAAGGTTAGGGTTAGGTTTAGGGTTAGGGTTACGGTTAGGGTTAGGTTTAGGGTTAGGGTTAGGGTTAGGGTTAGGGTTAGGTTTATTGTTAGGTTTAGGGTTTAATGTTTAGGGTCTAAGGTTTTGGGTTTAGGATTGTTTAAGGTTTAGGGTAGATTAGGTTTAGGGTTTAGAGTTTAGTGTTAAGGTTAGGGTTAGGTTTAGGGTTTAGGGTTTAGTGTTCGGATTAGGGTTAGGGTTACGGTTAGATTTAGGGTTACGTTTAGGGTCATGGATATTGTTAGGTTTAGGGTTTAGGGTTTAGGGTAAAGGTTTAGGATTTAGGATTGTTTAAGGTTTAGGGTGGATTATTTTTAGGGTTTAGAGTTTTGTGCTTGGGATATCGTTAGGGTTAGGTTTAGGGTTTAGGGATAACTGTTAGGGTTAGGGTTAGGGTTAGGGTTAGGGTTAAGGTTAGTGTTAGGTTTAGGGTTAGGGTTAGGGTTAGGATTAGGTTTATTGTTAGGATTAGGGTTAGAGTTACGATTAGGGTTAGGGTTAGGGTTAGGGTTAGGGTCAGGTTTAGGGTTAGGGTTAGGGTTAGGATTAGGTTTAGTGTTAGTGTTAGGTTTAGGGTTAGGGTTAGGGTTAGGGTTAGGTTTAGTGTTAGGGTTACGTTTAGGGTTAGGGTTAGGGTTAGGATTAGGGTTAGGGTTATGGTAATTGTTAGGTTTAGGGTTTAAGGTTTAGGGTTTAGGATTGTTTAAGGTTTATCGTAACTTAAATTTAGGGTTTACAATTTAGTGTTAGGGTTATGGTTAGTGTTAGGTTTAGGGTTAGGTTTAGGGTTCAGAGTTTAGGGTTTAGGATTGTTTAAGGTTTAGGGTAGATTAGGTTTAGGATTTAAAGTTTAGTTTTAGGGTTAGGGTTAGATTTAGGGTTTAGGGTTTAGTGTTAGGATTAGGGTTAGGGTTAAAGTTAGGGTTAGGGTAAGGGTTAGGATTAGGTTTAGGGTTAGGGTTATGGTTAGGGTTAGGGTTAGGGTTAGGATTAGTGTTAGGGTAGGGGTTAGGGTAAGGGTTAGGGGTTAGGGTTAGGGTTATGGTTATTGTTAGGTTTAGGGTTTAGGGTTTAGTGTTTAGTGTTTAAGGTTTAGGGTTTAGGATTGTTTAAGATTTAGGGTGGTTTAGGTTAAGGGTTTAGGGTTTAGAGTTTAGGATTGTTTAAGGTTTAGGGTTGTTTAGGGTATAGTGTTTAGGGTTAAAAATTTAGGCTTGTTTAGGGTTTAGTGTTTAGGGTTTAGGGTTGTTTAAGGTTTAGTGTTTAAGGTTTAGGTTTTAGGGTTGTTTTGGGTTTAGTGTTTAGTGTTGTTTAGGGTATAGTGTTAATGGTTTAGGATTTAGGGTTATTTAGGGTTTAGTGTTTAAGGTTTAGGGTATAGGGTTGTTTAGGGTTTAGTGTTTAGGGTTGTTT
>NW_027667146.1:312500-317500 GCF_963924665.1 Micromys minutus
AGGGTTTAGGGTTTAGTGTTTAGGGTTTAAGGTTTAGGGTTTAAGATTGTTTAAGATTTAGGGTGGTTTAGGTTAAGGGTTTAGGGTTTAGAGTTTAGGATTGTTTAAGGTTTAGGGTTGTTTAGGGTATAGTGTTTATGCTTAAAAGTTTAGTGTTGTTTAGGCTTTAGTGTTTAGGGTTTAGGGTTGTTTAAGTTTTAGTGTTTAAGGTTTAGCTTTTAGGGTTGTTTTGGGTTTAGTGTTTAGTGTTCTTTAGGGTATAGTGTTAATGGTTTAGGGTTTAGGGTTATTTAGGGTTTAGTGTTTAAGGTTTAGGGTATAGGGTTGTTTAGGGTTTAGTGTTCAGGGTTGTTTATGGTTTAGTGATTAGGGTTGTTTAGGGTTGTTTAGAGGTTAGTGTTTAGGGTTATTCAGGGTTTATGATTTAGGGTTGTTCAGGGTTTAGGATTTATGGTTGTTCAGGGTTTAGGATTTAGGGATTAAGGTTAAGGGGTTAGAGTTAGGGTTAGGGTTAGGGTTAGGGTTAGGGTTAGGGTTAGGGTTAGGGTTAGGGTTAGGGTTAGGGTTAAGGTTAGGGTTAGGGTTAGGATTAAGGTTATGGTTAGTGTTAGGATTAGGGTTTCAGTTAGGGTCAGGGTTAGCTTTAGGGTTAGGGTTAGGGTTAGGGTTAGATTTAGGGTCAGGTTTAGGTTTATTGTTAGATTTAGGGTTTAGGGTTTAAGGTTTATGGTTTAGGATAGTTTAAAGTTTAGGGTGGATTAGGTTTAGGGTTTAGAGTTTAGTGTTATGGTTACGGTTAGTGTTAGGGTTAGGGTTAGGGTTAGGGTTAGGGTTAGGGTTAGGGTTAGGTTAGGGTTAGGGTTAGGGTTAGTTTAGGGTTAGGGTTAGGGTTAGGGTTAGGGTTTAGGGTTTAGTGTTTAGGGTTTAAGGTTTAGGGTTTAGGATTGTTTAAGATTTAGGGTGGTTTAGGTTAAGGGTTTAGGGTTTAGAGTTTAGGATTGTTTAAGTTTTAGGGTTGTTTAGGGTTTAGTGTTTAGGGTTTAGGTTTGTTTAAGGTTTAGTGTTTAAGGTTTAGGTTTTAGGGTTGTTTTGGGTTTAGTGTTTAGTGTTGTTTAGGGTATAGTTTTAATGGTTTAGGGTTTAGGGTTATTTAGGGTTTAGTGTTTAAGGTTTAGGGTATAGGGTTGTTTAGGGTTTAGTGTTTAGGGTTGTTTATGGTTTAGTGATTAGGGTTGTTTAGGGTTGTTTAGAGGTTAGTGTTTAGGGTTATTCAGGGTTTATGATTTAGGGTTGTTCAGGGTTTAGGATTTATGGTTGTTCAGGGTTTAGGATTTAGGGATTAAGGTTAAGGGGTTAAGGTTAGGGTTAGGGTTAGGGTTAGCATTAGGGTTAGAGTTAGGGTTAGAGTTAAGGTTATGGGGTTATGTTAGGCTTAAGGTTAGGGTTAGGGTTATGGGGTTAAGGTTGTGTTGGGGTTAGGGTTAGGTTTAGGTTTAGGGTTAGGGTTAGGGTTATGGTTATTCTTAGACTTATGGTTTAAAATTTAGGGTTTATGGTTTAAGGTTTAGGGTTTAGGATTGTTTAAGTTTTAGGGTGTTTTAGGTTTAGGGTATAGGGTTTAGCGTTTAAGATTGTTTAATGTTTAGGGTTGTCTAGGTTTTAGCGTTTAGAGTTGTTTAGGGTTTTTTAGGTTTGTTTATGATTTAGTGTTTAGGGTTGTTCATGATTTATGATTTAGGATATTTTAAGGTTTAGGGTTTAAGGTTGTATAGTGTTTTAGGGTTTAGGGTATAATGTTTAGGGTTAAAAGTTTAGGGTTGTTTAGGGTATAGTGTTAATGGTTTTAGGGTTTAGGCTTGTTTAGGGTTTAGTGTTTACGGTTTAGGGTTTAGGGTTTTTTAGCGTTTAGTGTTTATAGTTTAGGGTTTAGGGTGCTTTTGGAATTAGTGTTTAGGGTTTTTCGGGGTTTAGGGTTTAGGATTTAGGGTGTTAGGGTTAGTGTTAGGTTTAGGTTTAGGATTAAGGTGAGGGTTAGGGTGAGGGTTTAGGTTAGGGTTAGGGTTAAGGTTAGTGTTAGTGTTAGAATAAAAGTTAGTGTTAGGGATAGGGTTAGGGTTAGGGTTAGGGTTAAGGTTAGGGTTATGGTTAGGGTTAGGGGTTTGGGTTAGGGTTAGTGTTAGGGGTTAGGGGTTAGTGTTAGGGTTAGGGTTAGGGTTAGGGTTAGGGTTAGGTTTAGTGTTAGGGTTATTATTAGGGGGTTAGGTTTAGTTTAGGATTAGTGTTAGGGTTAGAATTAGTAATAGGGTTAGTGTTAGGATTAGGGTCAGGGTTAGGTTTAGAAATATGGTTAGGTTTAGAGTTAAGGGTAGGGTTAGTGTTAGGGTTAGATTTAAAGTTTAGGGTTTAGTGTTAGGATTAGGGATAGTGTGAGGTTTAGGGTTAGGTTTAGGGTTAGGGTTAGGGTTAGTGTTTGGGTTATGATTAGTGTTAGGATTAGGATTAGTGTTAGGGTCAGGTTTATGTTTAGGGTTAGGGTTAGGGTTAGGGTTAGATTTAGGGTTAGGTTTAGGTTTATTGTTAGATTTAGGGTTTAGGGTTTAAGGTTTATGGTTTAGGATTGTTTAAGTTTAAGGGTGGATTAGGTTTAGGGTTTAGAGTTTAGTATTATGGTTACGGTTAGGGTTAGGGTTAGGGTTAGAGATAGGGTTAGGGTTAGGGTTAGGGTTAGGGTTAAGGTTAGGGTTAGTGTTAGGGTTAGGGTTATGGTTAGTGTTAGGATTAGGGTTAGGGTTAGGGTCAGGGTTAGGTTTAGGGTTAGGGATAGGGTTCGGGTTAGATTTAGGGTTAGGTTTAGGTTTATTGTTAGATATAGGGTTTAGGGTTTAAGGTTTATGGTTTAGGATTGTTTAAGGTTTAGGGTGGATTAGGTTTAGGGTTTAGAGTTTAGTGTTATGGTTACGGTTAGGGTTAGGGTTAGGGATGGGGTTAGGTTTAGGGTTAGGGTTGTGTTAAGGGTTAGGTTTAGGGTTAGGGTTAGGGTTAGGGTAAAAGTTAGGGGGTTAGTGTTAGGGTTTGTGTTAGGGTTAGGGTTAGGGTTAGGGTTAGGTTAGGGTTAGGGTTAGGGGTTAGGGTTAGTGTTAGAGTTAGGGTTATTATTAGGGGGTTAGGTTTAAATTTAGGATTAGTGTTAGGGATAGAATTAGAAATAGGGTTAGTGTTAGGATTAGGGTCAGGGTTAGGTTTAGGGTTAGGGTTAGGGTTAGGGTTAGGGTTAGGGTCAGAAAGGGTTTAGGGTTAGGGTTAGGGTTAGGGTTAGATTTAGGGTTAGGTTTAGGTTTATTGTTAGATTTAGGATTTAGGGTCTAAGGTTTATGGTTTAGGATTGTTTAAGGTTTAGGGTGGATTAGGTTTAGGTTTTAGAGTTTAGTGTTATGGTTACAGTTAGGGTTAGGGTTAGGGTTAGGGTTAGGTTTAGGGTTAAGGTTAGGGTTAGGATTAGGTTTACGGTTAGGGTTAGGGTTAGGGTTAGGGTTAGTGTTAGGATTAGGGTTAGGGTTAGGGTTAGGGTAAGGGTTAGGGGTTAGGGTTAGGGTTATGGTTATTGTTAGGTTTAGGGTTTAGGGTTTAGTGTTTAGGGTTTAAGGTTTAGGGTTTAGGATTGTTTAAGATTTAGGGTGGTTTAGGTTAAGGGTTTAGGGTTTAGAGTTTAGGATTGTTTAAGGTTTAGGGTTGTTTAGGGTATAGTGCTTAGGGTTAAAAGTTTAGGGTTGTTTAGGGTTTAGTATTTAGGGTTTAGGGTTGTTTAAGATTTAGTGTTTAAGTTTTAGGTTTTAGGGTTGTTTTGGGTTTAGTGTTTAGTGTTGTTTAGGGTATAGTGTTAATGGTTTAGGGTTTAGGGTTATTTAGGGTTTAGTGTTTAAGGTTTAGGGTATAGGTTTGTTTAGGGTTTAGTGTTTAGGGTTGTTTATGGTTTAGTGATTAGGGTTGTTTAGGGTTGTTTAGAGGTTAGTGTTTAGGGTTATTCAGGGTTTATGATTTATGGTTGTTCAGGGTTTAGGGTTTATGGTTGTTCAGGGTTTAGGATTTAGGGATAAAGGTTAAGGGGTTAGGGTTAGGGTGAGGGTTAGGGTTAGGGTTAGGGTTAGGGTTAAGTTTAGGTTTAGGGTTAGGGTTAGGGTTATGGTTAGTGTTAGGATTAGGGTTAGGGTTAGGGTCAGGGTTAGGTTTAGGGTTAGGGTTAGGGTTAGGGTTAGATTTAGGGTCAGGTTTAGGTTTATTGTTAGATTTAGGGTTTAGGGTTTAAGGTTTATGGTTTAGGATTGTTTAAGGTTTAGTGTGGATTAGGTTAAGGTTTAGAGTTTAGTGTTATGGTTACGGTTAGAGTTAGGGTTAGTGTTAGGGTTAGGGTTAGGGTTAGGGTTAGGGTTAGGGTAATGGTTAGGGTTAGGGTTAGGGTTAGGGTAAGGGTTAGGGGTTAGTGTTAGGGTTAGGGTTAGGGTTAGGGTTAGGGTTAGGTTAGGGTTAGGGTTAGGGTTAGGGTTAGGGTTAGGGGTTAGTGTTAGTGTTATGGTTAGGGTTATTATTATGGGGTTAGGTTTAAGTTTAGGATTAGTGTTAGGGTTAGAATTAGAAATAGGGTTAGTGTTAGGATTAGGGTCAGGGTTAGGTTTAGGGTTAGGGTTAGGGTTAGGGTTAGGGTTAGGGTTAGGGTCAGGGAGGGTTTAGGGTTAGGGTTAGGGTTAGGGTTAGACTTAGGGTTAGGTTTAGGTTTATTGTTAGATTTAGGATTTAGGGTCTAAGGTTTATGGTTTAGGATTGTTTAAGGTTTAGGGTGGATTAGGTTTAGGGTTTAGAGTTTAGTGTTATGGTTACGGTTAGGGTTAGGGTTATGGTTAGGGTTAGGATTAGGGTTAAGTTTAGGGTTAGGATTAGGTTTAGGGTTAGAATTAGGGTTAGGGTTAGGGTTAGTGTTAGGGTTAGGATTAGGGTTAGGGTTAGGG
>NW_027667146.1:322500-332500 GCF_963924665.1 Micromys minutus
TTAGGGTTATTATTAGGGGGTTAGGTTTAAGTTTAGGATTAGTGTTAGGGTTAGAATTAGAAATAGGTTTAGTGTTACGATTAGGGTCAGGGAGGGTTTAGGGTTAGGGTTAGATTTAGGGTTAGGTTTAGGTTTATTGTTAGATTTAGGGTTTAGGGTCTACGGTTTATGGTTGAGGATTCTTTAAGGTTTAGGGTGGATTAGGTTTAGGGTTTAGAGTTTAGTGTTATGGTTACGGTTAGGGTTAGGGTTAGGGTTAGGGTTAGGATTAGGGTTAAAGTTAGGGTTAGGGTTAGGTTTAGGGTTAGGATTAGGGTTAGGGTTAGGGTTAGGGTTACGGTTAGGGTTAGGGTTAGGTTTAGGTTCAATGTTAGGGTTAGGGTTAGGGTTAGGGTAAGGGTTAGGGGTTAGGGTTAAGATTAGGGTTAAGGTTAGGGTTAGGGTTAAGGTTAGGGTTAGGGTTAGGGTTAGGGTTAGGGTTAGGGTTACGGTTAGGGTTAGGGTTAGTGTTAGGGTAAGGGTTAGGGGTTAGGGTTAAGGTTAGGGTTAAGTTTAGGGTTAGGGTTAAGGTTAGGGTTAGGGTTAGAGTTAGGGTTAGGTTTAGGGTTAGGGTTAGGGTTAGGGTAAGGTTAGGGTTAGGGTTAGGGTTAGGGTTAGGGGTTAGGGTTAGGGTTAGTGTTAGGGGTTAGGGGTTAGCGTTAGGGTTAGGGTTAGGGTTAGGGTTAGGGATAGGGTTAGGGTTAGGTTTATTGTTAGGTTTAGGGTTTAGTGTTTAGGGTCTAAGGTTTTGGGTTTAGGATTGTTTAAGGTTTAGGGTAGATTAGGTTTAGGGTTTAGAGTTTAGTGTTAAGGTTAGGGTTAGGTTTAGGGTTTAGGGTTTAGTGTTCGGATTAGGGTTAGGGTTAGGGTTAGGTTTAGGGTTACGTTTAGGGTCATGGATATTGTTAGGTTTGGGGTTTAGGGTTTAGGGTAAAGGTTTAGGATTTAGGATTGTTTAAGGTTTAGGGTGGATTATTTTTAGGGTTTAGAGTTTTGTGTTTGGGATATCGTTAGGGTTAGGTTTAGGGTTTAGGGATTACTGTTAGGGTTAGGGTTAGGGTTAGGGTTAAGGTTAGTGTTAGGTTTAGGGTTAGAGTTAGGGTTAGGCTTAGGTTTATTGTTAGGATTAGGGTTAGAGTTAGGATTAGGGTTAGGGTTAGGGTTAGGGTTAGGGTCAGGTTTAGGGTTAGGGTTAGGGTTAGGATTAGGTTTAGTGTTAGTGTTAGTTTTAGGTTTAGGGTTAGGGTTAGGGTTAGGTTTAGTGTTAGGGTTACGTTTAGGGTTAGGGTTAGGGTTAGGATTAGGGTTAGGGTTATGGTAATTGTTAGGTTTAGGGTTTAAGGTTTAGGCTTTAGGATTGTTTAAGGTTTATCGTAACTTAAATTTAGGGTTTACAATTTAGTGTTAGGGTTATGGTTAGTGTTAGGGTTAGGGTTAGGGTTAGGTTTAGGGTTCAGGGTTTAGGGTTTAGGATTGTTTAAGGTTTAGGGTAGATTAGGTTTAGGATTTAAAGTTTAGTTTTAGTGTTAGGGTTAGGTTTAGGGTTTAGGGTTTAGTGTTAGGATTAGGGTTAGGGTTAAAGTTAGGGTTAGGGTAAGGGTTAGGATTAGGTTTAGGGTTAGGTTTAGGGTTAGGGTTAGGGTTAGGGTTAGGATTAGGGTTAGGGTTAGGGTTAGGGTAAGGGTTGGGGGTGAGGGTTAGGGTTATGGTTATTGTTAGGTTTAGGGTATAGGGTTTAGTGTTTAGGGTTTAAGGTTTAGGGTTTAGGATTGTTTAAGATTTAGGGTGGTTTAGGTTAAGGGTTTAGGGTTTAGAGTTTAGGATTGTTTAAGGTTTAGGGTTGTTTAGGGTATAGTGTTTAGGGTTAAAAGTTTAGGGTTGTTTAGGGTTTAGTGTTTAGTGTTTAGGGTTGTTTAAGGTTTAGTGTTTAAGGTTTAGGTTTTAGGGTTGTTTTGGGTTTAGTGTTTAGTGTTGTTTAGGGTATAGTGTTAATGGTTTAGGGTTTAGGGTTATTTAGGGTTTAGAGTTTAAGGTTTAGGGTATAGGGTTGTTTAGGGTTTAGTGTTTAGGTTTGTTTATGGTTTAGTGATTAGTGTTGTTTAGGGTTGTTTAGAGGTTAGTGTTTGGGGTTATTCACGGTTTATGATTTAGGGTTGTTCATGGTTTAGGATTTATGGTTGTTCAGGGTTTAGGATTTAGGGATTAAGGTTAAGGGGTTAGGGTTAGGGTTAGGTATAGGGTTAGGGTTAGCATTAGGGTTAGAGTTATGGTTAGAGTTAGGGTTATGGGGTTATGTTAGGCTTAAGGTTAGGGTTAGGGTTATGGGGTTAAGGTTAGGGTTGGGGTTAGGGTTAGGTTTAGGTTTAGGGTTAGGGTTAGGGTTATGGTTAGGGTTAGGGTTAGGGTTAGGGTTATGGTTAGTGTTAGGATTAGGGTTAGGGTTAGGGTCAGGGTTAGATTTAGGGTCAGGTTTAGGTTTATTGTTAGATTTAGGGTTTAGGGTTTAAGGTTTATGGTTTAGGATTGTTTAAGGTTTAGGGTGAATTAGTTTTAGTGTTTAGAGTTTAGTGTTATGGTTACGGTTAGTGTTAGTGTTAGGGTTAGGGTTAGGGTTAGGGTTAGGGTTAGGGTAATGGATAGGGTTAGGGTTAGGGTTAGGGTTAGTGTTAGGGGTTAGGGGTTACGGTTAGGGTTAGGGTTAGGGTTAGGGTTAGGGTTAGGGTTAGGGTTAGGGTTAGGGTGAGGGTTAGGGTTAGGGTTATGTGGTTATGTTAGGCTTAAGGTTAGGGTTAGGGTTATGGGGTTAAGGTTAGGGTTGGGGTTAGGGTTAGGTTTAGGTTTAGGGTTAGGGTTAGGGTTATGATTATTCTTAGATTTATGGTTTAAAATTTAGGGTTTATGTTTTAAGGTTTAGGGTTTAGGATTGTTTAAATTTTAGGGTGGTTTAGGTTTAGGGTATAGGGTTTAGCGTTTAAGATTGTTTAATGTTTAGGGTAGTTTATGTTTTACCGTTTAGAGTTGTTTAGGTCTTTTTAGGGTTGTTTATGATTTAGAGTTTAGGGTTGTTCAGGATTTATGATTTAGGATATTTTAAGGTTTAGGGTTTAAGGTTGTATAGTGTTTTAGGGTTTAGGCTATAATGTTTAGGGTTAAGAGTTTAGGGTTGTTTAGGGTATAGTGTTAATGGTTTTAGGGTTTAGGCTTGTTTAGGGTTTAGTGTTTAGGGTTTAGGGTTTAGGGTTTTTTAGCGTTTAGTGTTTAGAGTTTAGGGTTTAGGGTGCTTTTGGAATTAGTGTTTAGGGTTTTTCTGGGTTTAGGGTTTAGGATTTAGGGTTTTAGGGTTAGGTTTAGGGTTAGGGTGAGGGTTAGGGTGAGGGTTAAGGTTAGGGTTAGGGTTAAGGTTAGTGTTAATGTTAGGATAAGGGTTAGGGTTAGGGATAGGGTTAGGGTTAGGGTTAGGGTTAGGGTTAGGGTTAGGGTTAGGGTTAGGGTTAGGGTTAGGGGTTAGGGTTAGGGTTAGTGTTAGGGGTTAGGGATAGTGTTAGGGTTAGGGTTAGGGTTAGGGTTAGGGTTAGGGTTAGGGATAGGGTAGGTGTGAGGTTTAGGGTTAGGGTTAGGTTTAGGGTTAGGGTTAGTTTTTGTTTGGGTTATGGTTATTGTTAGGATTAGGCTTTGGATTAGGGTCAGGGGTAGGTTTGCGTTTACGGTTAGGGTTAGTGTTAGATTTAGGGTTAGGTTTAGGTATATTGTTAGATTTAGGGTTTAGGGTTTAAGGTTTATGGTTTAGGATTGTTTAAGGTTTAGGGTGGATTCGGTTTAGGGTTTAGAGTTTAGTGTTATGGTTACGGTTAGGGTTAGGGTTAGGGTTAGGGTTAGGGTTAGGGTTAGGGTTAGGGTTAGGGTTAGGGTTAGTGTTAGGGTTAGGGATAGAGTTACGGTTAGGGTTAGGGTTAGAGTAATGGTTAGGGTTAGGGTTAGGGTTAAGGTTAGGGTTGGGGGGGTTAGGGTTTAGGTTAAGGTTAGGGTTATTATTAGAGAGTTAGGTTTAAATTTAGGATTAGTGTTAGGGTTAGAATTAGAAATAGGGTTAGTGTTAGGATTAGGGTCAGGGTTAGGCTTAGGGATAGGGTTAGGGTTAGGGTTAGGGGTAGGGTTAGGGTTAGGGTTTGATTTAAAGTTTAAGGTTTAGTATTAGGATTAGGGTTAATGTGTGGTTTAGGGTTAGTGTTAGGTTTAGGGTTAGGGTTAGGGTTAGTGTTTCGGTTATGGTTAGTGTTAGGATTAGGTTTAGGGTTAGGGTTAGGGTTAGGGTTAGATTTAGGGTTAGGTTTAGGTTTATTGTTAGATTTAGGGTTTAGGGTTTAAGGTTTGTGGTTTAGGATTGTTTAAGGTTTAGGGTGGATTAGGTTTAGGGTTTAGAGTTTAGTGTTATGGTTACGGTTAGGGTTAGGGTTAGGTTTAGGGTTAGGGTTTGGGTTAGGGTTAGGGTTAGGTTTAGGGTTAGGGTTATGGTTAGGGTTAAGGTTAGGGTTAGGGTTAGGGTTAGGGTTATGGTTAGGGTTAGAATTAGGTTAAGGGTTAAGGTCAGGGTTAGGTTTAGGGTTAGAGTTAGGGTTAGGGATAGATTTAGGGTTAGGTTTAGGTTTATTGTTAGATTTAGGGTTTAGGGTTTAAGGTTTATGGTTTAGGATTTTTTAAGGTTTAGGGTGGATTAGGTTTAGGGTTTAGAGTTTAGTGTTATGGTTAAGGTTAAGGTTAGGGTTAGGGTTAGGGTTAGGTTTAGGGTTAGGGTTAGTGTTAGGGTTAGTGTTACGGTTAGGGTTAGGGTTAGGGTTACGGTTAGGGTTAGGGTTAGGGTTAGGGTAAGGTTTATGATTATGTTTATTGTTAGGTTTAGGGTTAGGGTTAGGGTTAAGGTTAGGTTTAGGGTTAGGGTTAGGTTTATGGTTAGGCTTAAGGTTAGGGTTAGGTTTAGGGTTAGGGTTACGGTTAGGGTTAGGTTTAGGGTTAGGGTTAGGGTTAGGGTTAGGGTTAGGTTTATTGTTAGGTTTAGGGTTTAATGTTTAGGGTCTAAGGTTTTGGGTTTAGGATTGTTTAAGGTTTAGGGTAGATTAGGTTTAGGGTTTAGAGTTTAGTGTTAAGGTTAGGGTTAGGTTTAGGGTTTAGGGTTTAGTGTTCGGATTAGGGTTAGGGTTACGGTTAGATTTAGGGTTACGTTTAGGGTCATGGATATTGTTAGGTTTAGGGTTTAGGGTTTAGGGTAAAGGTTTAGGATTTAGGATTGTTTAAGGTTTAGGGTGGATTATTTTTAGGGTTTAGAGTTTTGTGCTTGGGATATCGTTAGGGTTAGGTTTAGGGTTTAGGGATAACTGTTAGGGTTAGGGTTAGGGTTAGGGTTAGGGTTAAGGTTAGTGTTAGGTTTAGGGTTAGGGTTAGGGTTAGGATTAGGTTTATTGTTAGGATTAGGGTTAGAGTTACGATTAGGGTTAGGGTTAGGGTTAGGGTTAGGGTCAGGTTTAGGGTTAGGGTTAGGGTTAGGATTAGGTTTAGTGTTAGTGTTAGGTTTAGGGTTAGGGTTAGGGTTAGGGTTAGGTTTAGTGTTAGGGTTACGTTTAGGGTTAGGGTTAGGGTTAGGATTAGGGTTAGGGTTATGGTAATTGTTAGGTTTAGGGTTTAAGGTTTAGGGTTTAGGATTGTTTAAGGTTTATCGTAACTTAAATTTAGGGTTTACAATTTAGTGTTAGGGTTATGGTTAGTGTTAGGTTTAGGGTTAGGTTTAGGGTTCAGAGTTTAGGGTTTAGGATTGTTTAAGGTTTAGGGTAGATTAGGTTTAGGATTTAAAGTTTAGTTTTAGGGTTAGGGTTAGATTTAGGGTTTAGGGTTTAGTGTTAGGATTATGGTTAGGGTTAAAGTTAGGGTTAGGGTAAGGGTTAGGATTAGGTTTAGGGTTAGGGTTATGGTTAGGGTTAGGGTTAGGGTTAGGATTAGTGTTAGGGTAGGGGTTAGGGTAAGGGTTAGGGGTTAGGGTTAGGGTTATGGTTATTGTTAGGTTTAGGGTTTAGGGTTTAGTGTTTAGTGTTTAAGGTTTAGGGTTTAGGATTGTTTAAGATTTAGGGTGGTTTAGGTTAAGGGTTTAGGGTTTAGAGTTTAGGATTGTTTAAGGTTTAGGGTTGTTTAGGGTATAGTGTTTATGCTTAAAAGTTTAGTGTTGTTTAGGCTTTAGTGTTTAGGGTTTAGGGTTGTTTAAGTTTTAGTGTTTAAGGTTTAGCTTTTAGGGTTGTTTTGGGTTTAGTGTTTAGTGTTCTTTAGGGTATAGTGTTAATGGTTTAGGGTTTAGGGTTATTTAGGGTTTAGTGTTTAAGGTTTAGGGTATAGGGTTGTTTAGGGTTTAGTGTTCAGGGTTGTTTATGGTTTAGTGATTAGGGTTGTTTAGGGTTGTTTAGAGGTTAGTGTTTAGGGTTATTCAGGGTTTATGATTTAGGGTTGTTCAGGGTTTAGGATTTATGGTTGTTCAGGGTTTAGGATTTAGGGATTAAGGTTAAGGGGTTAGAGTTAGGGTTAGGGTTAGGGTTAGGGTTAGGGTTAGGGTTAGGGTTAGGGTTAGGGTTAGGGTTAAGGTTAGGGTTAGGGTTAGGATTAAGGTTATGGTTAGTGTTAGGATTAGGGTTTCAGTTAGGGTCAGGGTTAGCTTTAGGGTTAGGGTTAGGGTTAGGGTTAGATTTAGGGTCAGGTTTAGGTTTATTGTTAGATTTAGGGTTTAGGGTTTAAGGTTTATGGTTTAGGATAGTTTAAAGTTTAGGGTGGATTAGGTTTAGGGTTTAGAGTTTAGTGTTATGGTTACGGTTAGTGTTAGGGTTAGGGTTAGGGTTAGGGTTAGGGTTAGGGTTAGGGTTAGGGTTAGGTTAGGGTTAGGGTTAGGGTTAGTTTAGGGTTAGGGTTAGGGTTAGGGTTAGGGTTAGGGTTTAGGGTTTAGTGTTTAGGGTTTAAGGTTTAGGGTTTAGGATTGTTTAAGATTTAGGGTGGTTTAGGTTAAGGGTTTAGGGTTTAGAGTTTAGGATTGTTTAAGTTTTAGGGTTGTTTAGGGTTTAGTGTTTAGGGTTTAGGTTTGTTTAAGGTTTAGTGTTTAAGGTTTAGGTTTTAGGGTTGTTTTGGGTTTAGTGTTTAGTGTTGTTTAGGGTATAGTTTTAATGGTTTAGGGTTTAGGGTTATTTAGGGTTTAGTGTTTAAGGTTTAGGGTATAGGGTTGTTTAGGGTTTAGTGTTTAGGGTTGTTTATGGTTTAGTGATTAGGGTTGTTTAGGGTTGTTTAGAGGTTAGTGTTTAGGGTTATTCAGGGTTTATGATTTAGGGTTGTTCAGGGTTTAGGATTTATGGTTGTTCAGGGTTTAGGATTTAGGGATTAAGGTTAAGGGGTTAAGGTTAGGGTTAGGGTTAGGGTTAGCATTAGGGTTAGAGTTAGGGTTAGAGTTAAGGTTATGGGGTTATGTTAGGCTTAAGGTTAGGGTTAGGGTTATGGGGTTAAGGTTGTGTTGGGGTTAGGGTTAGGTTTAGGTTTAGGGTTAGGGTTAGGGTTATGGTTATTCTTAGACTTATGGTTTAAAATTTAGGGTTTATGGTTTAAGGTTTAGGGTTTAGGATTGTTTAAGTTTTAGGGTGTTTTAGGTTTAGGGTATAGGGTTTAGCGTTTAAGATTGTTTAATGTTTAGGGTTGTCTAGGTTTTAGCGTTTAGAGTTGTTTAGGGTTTTTTAGGTTTGTTTATGATTTAGTGTTTAGGGTTGTTCATGATTTATGATTTAGGATATTTTAAGGTTTAGGGTTTAAGGTTGTATAGTGTTTTAGGGTTTAGGGTATAATGTTTAGGGTTAAGGGTTTAGGGTTGTTTAGGGTATAGTGTTAATGGTTTTAGGGTTTAGGCTTGTTTAGGGTTTAGTGTTTAGGGTTTAGGGTTTAGGGTTTTTTAGCGTTTAGTGTTTATAGTTTAGGGTTTAGGGTGCTTTTGGAATTAGTGTTTAGGGTTTTTCGGGGTTTAGGGTTTAGGATTTAGGGTGTTAGGGTTAGTGTTAGGTTTAGGTTTAGGATTAAGGTGAGGGTTAGGGTGAGGGTTTAGGTTAGGGTTAGGGTTAAGGTTAGTGTTAGTGTTAGAATAAAAGTTAGTGTTAGGGATAGGGTTAGGGTTAGGGTTAGGGTTAAGGTTAGGGTTATGGTTAGGGTTAGGGGTTTGGGTTAGGGTTAGTGTTAGGGGTTAGGGGTTAGTGTTAGGGTTAGGGTTAGGGTTAGGGTTAGGGTTAGGTTTAGTGTTAGGGTTATTATTAGGGGGTTAGGTTTAGTTTAGGATTAGTGTTAGGGTTAGAATTAGTAATAGGGTTAGTGTTAGGATTAGGGTCAGGGTTAGGTTTAGAAATATGGTTAGGTTTAGAGTTAAGGGTAGGGTTAGTGTTAGGGTTAGATTTAAAGTTTAGGGTTTAGTGTTAGGATTAGGGATAGTGTGAGGTTTAGGGTTAGGTTTAGGGTTAGGGTTAGGGTTAGTGTTTGGGTTATGATTAGTGTTAGGATTAGGATTAGTGTTAGGGTCAGGTTTATGTTTAGGGTTAGGGTTAGGGTTAGGGTTAGATTTAGGGTTAGGTTTAGGTTTATTGTTAGATTTAGGGTTTAGGGTTTAAGGTTTATGGTTTAGGATTGTTTAAGTTTAAGGGTGGATTAGGTTTAGGGTTTAGAGTTTAGTATTATGGTTACGGTTAGGGTTAGGGTTAGGGTTAGAGATAGGGTTAGGGTTAGGGTTAGGGTTAGGGTTAAGGTTAGGGTTAGTGTTAGGGTTAGGGTTATGGTTAGTGTTAGGATTAGGGTTAGGGTTAGGGTCAGGGTTAGGTTTAGGGTTAGGGATAGGGTTCGGGTTAGATTTAGGGTTAGGTTTAGGTTTATTGTTAGATATAGGGTTTAGGGTTTAAGGTTTATGGTTTAGGATTGTTTAAGGTTTAGGGTGGATTAGGTTTAGGGTTTAGAGTTTAGTGTTATGGTTACGGTTAGGGTTAGGGTTAGGGATGGGGTTAGGTTTAGGGTTAGGGTTGTGTTAAGGGTTAGGTTTAGGGTTAGGGTTAGGGTTAGGGTAAAAGTTAGGGGGTTAGTGTTAGGGTTTGTGTTAGGGTTAGGGTTAGGGTTAGGGTTAGGTTAGGGTTAGGGTTAGGGGTTAGGGTTAGTGTTAGAGTTAGGGTTATTATTAGGGGGTTAGGTTTAAATTTAGGATTAGTGTTAGGGATAGAATTAGAAATAGGGTTAGTGTTAGGATTAGGGTCAGGGTTAGGTTTAGGGTTAGGGTTAGGGTTAGGGTTAGGGTTAGGGTTAGGGTCAGAAAGGGTTTAGGGTTAGGGTTAGGGTTAGGGTTAGATTTAGGGTTAGGTTTAGGTTTATTGTTAGATTTAGGATTTAGGGTCTAAGGTTTATGGTTTAGGATTGTTTAAGGTTTAGGGTGGATTAGGTTTAGGTTTTAGAGTTTAGTGTTATGGTTACAGTTAGGGTTAGGGTTAGGGTTAGGGTTAGGTTTAGGGTTAAGGTTAGGGTTAGGATTAGGTTTACGGTTAGGGTTAGGGTTAGGGTTAGGGTTAGTGTTAGGATTAGGGTTAGGGTTAGGGTTAGGGTAAGGGTTAGGGGTTAGGGTTAGGGTTATGGTTATTGTTAGGTTTAGGGTTTAGGGTTTAGTGTTTAGGGTTTAAAGTTTATGGTTTAGGATTGTTTAAGATTTAGGGTGGTTTAGGTTAAGGGTTTAGGGTTTAGAGTTTAGGATTGTTTAAGGTTTAGGGTTGTTTAGGGTATAGTGTTTAGGGTTAAAAGTTTAGTGTTGTTTAGGCTTTAGTGTTTAGGGTTTAGAGTTGTTTAAGTTTTAGTGTTTAAGGTTTAGCTTTTAGGGTTGTTTTGGGTTTAGTGTTTAGTGTTGTTTAGGGTATAGTGTTAATGGTTTAGGGTTTAG
>NW_027667146.1:337500-342500 GCF_963924665.1 Micromys minutus
TTAGTGTTAGGGTTAGAATTAGAAATAGGGTTAGTGTTAGAATTAGGGTCAGTGTTAGGTTTAGGGTTAGGGTTAGGGTTAGGGTTAGGGTTAGGGTCAGGGAGGGTTTAGGGTTAGGGTTAGGGTGAGGGTTAGATTTAGGGTTAGGTTTAGGTTTATTGTTAGATTTAGGATTTAGGGTCTAAGGTTTATGGTGTAGGATTGTTTAAGGTTTAGGGTGGATTAGGTTTAGGGTTTAGAGTTTAGTGTTATGGTTACGGTTAGTGTTAGGGTTAGGGTTAGGGTTAGAGTTAGAGTTAGGTTTAGGGTAATGCTTAGGGTTAGGGTTAGGATTAGGGTAAGGGTTAGAGGTTAGTGTTAGGATTAGGGTTAGGGTTAGGGTTAGGGTTAGGTTAGGGTTAGGGTTAGGGTTAGGGTTAGGGGTTAGGGTTATTGTTAGTGTTAGGGTTATTATTAGGGGGTTAGGTTTAAGTTTAGGATTAGTGTTAGGGTTAGAATTAGAAATAGGGTTAGTGTTAGAATTAGGGTCAGGGTTAGGTTTAGGCTTAGGGTTAGGGTTAGGGTTAGGGTCAGGGAGGGTTTAGGGTTAGGGTTAGGGTTAGGGTTAGATTTAGGGTTAGGTTTAGGTTTATTGTTAGATTTAGGATTTAGGGTCTAAGGTTTATGGTTTAGGATTGTTTAAGGTTTAGGGTCGATTAGGTTTAGGGTTTAGAGTTTAGTGTTATGGTTATGGTTAGGGTTAGGGTTAGGGTTAGGTTTAGGAGTAGGGTTAAGGTTAGGGTTAGGATTAGGTTTAGGGTTAGGGTTAGGGTTAGGGTTAGGGTTAGGGTTAGGGTTAGGATTAGGGTTAGGGTTAGGGTTAGGGTTAGGGTTAGGGTAAGGGTTAGGGGTTAGAGTTAGGGTTATGTTTATTGTTAGGTTTAGGGTTTAGTGTTTAGTGTTTAGGGTTTAAGGTTTAGGGTTTAGGATTGTTTAAGTTTTAGGGTGGTTTAGGTTAAGGGTTTAGGGTTTAGAGTTTTGGATTGTTTAAGGTTTAAGGTTGTTTAGGGTATAGTGTTTAGGGTTAAAAGTTTAGGGTTGTTTAGGGTTTAGTGTTTAGGGTTTAGGGTTGTTTAAGGTTTAGTGTTTAAGGTTTAGGTTTTAGTGTTGTTTTGGGTTTAGTGTTTAGTGTTGTTGAGGGTATAGTGTTAATGGTTTAGGGTTTAGGTTTCTTTAGGGTTTAGTGTTTAGGGTTGTTTATGGTTTAGTGATTAGGGTTGTTTAGGGTTGTTTAGAGGTTAGTATTTAGGGTTATTCAGGGTTTATGATTTATGGTTGTTCAGGGTTTAGGATTTATGGTTGTTCAGGGTTTAGGATTTAGGGATAAAGGTTAAGGAGTTAGGGTTAGGGTTAGGGTTAGGGTTAGGGTTAGGGTTAGGGTTAGGGTTAGGGTTAGGGTTAAGGTTAGCGTTAGGGTTAGGGTTAGGGTTATGGTTAGTGTTAGGATTAAGGTTAGGGTTAGGGTCAGGGTTAGGTTTAGGGTTAGGGTTAGGGTTAGGGTTAGATTTAGGGTCAGGTTTAGGTTTATTGTTAGATTTAGTGTTTAGGGTTTAAGGTTTATGGTTTAGGATTGTTTAAGGTTTAGGGTGGATTAGGTTTAGGGTTTAGAGTTTAGTGTTATGGTTACGGATAGTGTTAGGGTTAGGGTTAGGGTTAGGGTTAGGGTTAGGGTTAGGGTAATGGTTAGGGTTATGTTTAGGGTTAGGGTTAGGGTAAGGGTTAGGGGTTAGTGTTAGCGTTAGGGTTAGGGTTAGGGTTAGGGTTAGGTTAGGGTTAGGGTTAGGGTTAGGGTTAGGGGTTAGGGTTAGTGTTAGGGTTAGGGTTATTATTAGGGGGTTAGGTTTAAGTTTAGGATTAATGTTAGGGTTAGAATTAGAAATAGGGTTAGTGTTAGGATAAGGGTCAGGGTTAGGTTTAGGGTTAGGGTTAGGGTTAGGGTTAGGGTTAGGGTCAGGGAGGGTTTAGGGTTAGGGTTAGGGTTAGGGTTAGATTTAGGGTTAGGTTTAGGTTTATTGTTAGATTTAGGATTTAGGGTCTAAGGTTTATGGTTTAGGATTGTTTAAGGTTTAGGGTGGATTAGGTTTAGGGTTTAGAGTTTAGTGTTATGGTTACGGATAGGGTTAGGGTTAGGGTTAGGGTTAGGATTAGGGTTAAGGTTGGGGTTAGGATTAGGTTTAGGGTTAGGGTTAGGGTTAGGGTTAGGGTAAGGGTTAGGGTTAGGGTTAGGGTTAGGATTAGGGTTAGGGTTAGGGTTAGGGTAAGGGTTAGGGGTTAGGGTTAGGTTATGGTTATTGTTAGGTTTAGGGTTTAGGGTTTAGTGTTTAGGGTTTAAGGTTTAGGGTTTATGATTTTTTAAGATTTAGGGTGGTTTAGGTTAAGGGTTTAGGGTTTAGAGTTTAGGATTGTTTAAGGTTTAGGGTTGTTTAGGGTATAGTGTTTAGGGTTAAAAGTTTAGGGTTGTTTAGGGTTTAGTGTTTAGGGTTTAGGGTTGTTTAAGGTTTAGTGTTTAAGGTTTAGGTTTTAGGGTTGTTTTGGGTTTAGTGTTTAGTGTTGTTGAGGGTATAGTGTTAATGGTTTAGGGTTTAGGATTATTTAGGGTTTAGTGTTTAAGGTTTAGGGTATAGGGTTGTTTAGGGTTTAGTGTTTAGGGTTGTTTATGGTTTAGTGATTAGGGTTGTTTAGGGTTGTTTAGAGGTTAGTGTTTAGGGTTATTCAGGGTTTATGATTTAGGGTTGTTCAGGGTTTAGGATTTATGGTTGTTCAGGGTTTAGGATTTAGGGATTAAGGTTAAGGGGTTAGGGTTAGGGTTAAAGTTAGGGTTAGGGTTAGTGGTTAGGGTTAGGGTTAGGGTTAGGGTTAGGGTTAGGGTTAGGGTTAAGGTTAGGGTTAGGGTTAGGGTTAGGGTTATGGTTAGTGTTAGGATTAGGGTTAGGGTTAGGGTCAGGGTTAGGTTTAGGGTTAGGGTTAGGGTTAGGGTTAGATTTAGGGTCAGGTTTAGGTTTTTGTTAGATTTAGGGTTTAGGGTTTAATTTTTATGGTTTAGGATTGTTTAAGGTTTAGGGTGGATTAGTTTTAGTGTTTAGAGTTTAGTGTTATGGTTACGGTTAGTGTTAGGGTTAGGGTTAGGTTTAGGGTTAGTGTTAGGGTTAGGGTTAGGGTAATGGATAGGGTTAGGGTTAGGGTTAGGGTTAGTGTTAGGAGTTAGGGGTTAGGGTTAGGGTTAGGCTTAGGGTTACGGTTAGGGTTAGGGTGAGGGTTCGGGTTAGGGTTATGTGGTTATGTTAGGCTTAAGGTTAGGGTTAGGGTTAAGGTTAGTGTTAGTGTTTGGGTAAGGGTTAGGGTTAGGGATAGGGTTAGGGTTAGGGTTAGGGTTAGGGTTAGGGTTAGGGTTAGGGTTAGGGTTAGGGTTAGGGTTAGGGTTTAGGGTTAGGGTTAGTGTTAGGGGTTAGGGGTTAGTGTTAGGGTTAGGGTTAGGGTTAGGGTT
Organism: Micromys minutus; assembly: GCF_963924665.1. Lineage (NCBI taxonomy): Eukaryota > Metazoa > Chordata > Mammalia > Rodentia > Muridae > Micromys > Micromys minutus. Next base: position 341,024 of record NW_027667146.1, read on the forward strand.
AGGGTTAGGTTTAGTGTTAGGGTTATTATTAGGGGGTTAGGTTTTAGTTTAGGATTAGTGTTAGGGTTAGAATTAGAAATAGGGTTAGTGTTAGGATTAGGGTCAGGGTTATGTTTAGGGATAGGGTTAGGGTTAGGGTTAAGGGTAGGGTTAGGGTTAGGGTTAGATTTAAAGTTTAGGGTTTAGTGTTAGGATTAGGGATAGTGTGAGGTTTAGGGTTAGGTTTAGGGTTAGGGTTAGGGTTAGTGTTTGGGTTATGATTAGTGTTAGAATTAGGGTTAGGGTTAGGGTCAGGTTTAGGTTTAGGTTTAGGGTTAGGGTTATATTTAGGGTTAGGTTTAGGTTTATTGTTAGATTTAGGGTTTAGGGTTTAAGGTTTATGGTTTAGGATTGTTTAAGGTTTAGGGTGGATTAGGTTTAGGGTTTAGAGTTTAGTATTATGGTTACGGTTAGGGTTAGGGTTAGGGTTAGAGTTAGGGTTAGGGTTAGGGTTAGTGTTAGGGTTAAGGTTAGGGTTAGTGTTAGGGTTAGGGTTATGGTTAGTGTTAGGATTAGGGTTAGGTTTAGTGTCAGGTTTAGGTTTAGGGTTAGGGATAGGGTTAGGGTTAGATTTAGGGTTAGGTTTAGGTTTATTGTTAGATTTAGGATTTAGGGTTTAAGGTTTATGGTTTAGGATTGTTTAAGTTTTAGGGTTGATTAGGTTTAGGGTTTAGAGTTTAGTGTTATGGTTACGTTTAGGGTTAGGGTTAGGGATGGGGTTATGGTTAGGGTTAGGGTTATGGTAAGGGTTAGGGTTAGGGTTAGGGTTACGGTTAGGGTAAAAGTTAGGGGGTTAGTGTTAGGGTTTGGGTTAGGGTTAGGGTTAGGGTTAGGTTAGGGTTAGGGTTAGGGTTATCATTAGGGTTAGAGTTAGGGTTAGAGTTAGGGTTATGGGGTTATGTTAGGCTTAAGGTTAAGGTTAGCGTTATGGGGTTAAGGTTAGGGTTGGGGTTAGGGTTAGGTTTAGGTTTAGGGTTAGGGTTAGGGTTATGATTATTCTTAGATTTATGGTTTAAAATTTAGGGTTTATGGTTTAAGGTTTAGGTTTTAGGATTGTTTAAGTTTTAGGGTGGTTTAGGTTTAGGGTATAGAATTTAGCGTTTAAGATTGTTTAATGGTTAGGGTTGTTTAGGTTTAGCGTTTAGAGTTGTTTAGGGTTTTTTAGGTTTGTTTATAATTTAGTGTTTAGGGTTGTTCAGGATTTATGATTTAGGATATTTTAAGGTTTAGGGTTTAAGGTTGTATAGACTTTTAGGGTTTAGGGTATAATGTTTAGGGTTAAGGGTTTAGGGTTGTTTAGGGTATAGTGTTAATGGTTTTAGGGTTTAGGCTTGTTTTGGGTTTAGTATTTAAAGTTTAAGGTTTAGGGTTTTTTAGCGTTTAGTGTTTATACTTTAGGGTTTAGGGTGCTTTTGGAATTAGTGTTTAGGGTTTTTCG
>NW_027667146.1:347500-403000 GCF_963924665.1 Micromys minutus
GGGTCATGGATATTGTTAGGTTTAGGGTTTAGGGTTTAGGGTAAAGGTTTAGGTTTTAGAATTGTTTAAGGTTTAGGGTGGATTATTTTTAGAGTTTACAGTTTTGTGTTTGGGATATCGTTCGAGTTAGGTTTAGGGTTTAGGGATTACTCTTAGGGTTAGGGTTAGGGTTAGGGTTAAGGTTAGTGTTAGGTTTAGGGTTAGGGTTAGGGTTAGGTTTAGGTTTATTGTTAGGATTAGGGTTAGAGTTAGGATTAGGGTTAGGGTTAGGGTTAGGGTTAGGGTCAGGTTTAGGGTTAGGGTTAGGGTTAGGACTACGTTTAGTGTTAGTGTTAGGTTTAGGGTTAAGGTTAGGGTTAGGGTTAGGTTTAGTGTTAGTGTTACGTTTAGGGTTAGGGTTAGGGTTAGGATTAGGGTTAGGGTTATGGTAATTGTTAGGTTTAGGGTTTAAGGTTTAGGGTTTAGGATTGTTTAAGGTTTATCGTAAATTAAATTTAGGGTTTACAATTTAGTGTTAGGGTTATGGTTAGTGTTAGGGTTAGGGTTAGGGTTAGGTTTAGGGTTCAGGGTTTAGGGTTTAGGATTGTTTAAGGTTTAGGGTAGATTAGGTTTAGGATTTAAAGTTTAGTTTTAGGGTTAGGGTTAGGTTTAGGGTTTAGGGTTTAGTGTTAGGATTAGGGTTAGGGTTAAAGTTAGGGTTAGGGTAAGGGTTAGGATTAGGTTTATGGTTAGTGTTAGGGTTAGGGTTAGGGTTAGGGTTAGGGTTAGGTTTAGGATTAGGGTTAGGGTTAGGGTTAGGGTAAGGGTTAGGGGTTAGGGTTAGGGTTATGGTTATTGTTAGGTTTAGGGTTTAGGGTTTAGTGTTTAGGGTTTAAGGTTTAGGGTTTAGGATTGTTTAAGATTTAGGGTGGTTTAGGTTAAGGGTTTAGGGTTTAGAGTTTAGGATTGTTTAAGGTTTAGGGTTGTTTAGGGTATAGTGTTTAGGGTTAAAAGTTCAGGGTTGTTTAGGGTTTAGTGTTTAGGGTTTAGGGTTGTTTAAGGTTTAGTGTTTAAGGTTTAGGTTTTAGGGTTGTTTTGGGTTTAGTGTTTAGTGTTGTTTAGGGTATAGTGTTAATGGTTTAGGGTTTAGGGTTATTTAGGGTTTAGTGTTTAAGGTTTAAGTTATAGGGTTGTTTAGGGTTTAGTGTTTAGGGTTGTTAATGGTTTAGTGATTAGGGTTGTTTAGGGTTGTTTAGAGGTTAGTGTTTAGGGTTATTCAGGGTTTATGATTTAGGGTTGTTCAGGGTTTAGGATTTATTGTTGTTCAGGGTTTAGGATTTAGGGATTAAGGTTAAGGGGTTAGGGTTAGGGTTAAGGTTAAAGTTAGGGTTAGGATTAGGGTTAGGGTTAGGGTTAGGTTTAGGGTTAAGGTTAGGGTTAGGGTTAGGGTTAGGGTTATGGTTAGTGTTAGGATTAGGGTTAGGGTTAGGGTCAGGGTTAGGTTTAGGGTTAGGGTTAGGGTTAGGGTTAGATTTAGGGTCAGGTTTAGGTTTATTGTTAGATTTAGGGTTTAGGGTTTAAGGTTTATGGTTTAGGATTGTTTAAGGTTTAGGGTGGATTAGGTTTAGGGTTTAGAGTTTAGTGTTATGGTTATGGTTAGTGTTAAGGTTAGGGTTAGGGTTAGGGTTAGGGTTAGGGTAATGGTTAGGGTTAGGGTTAGGGTTAGGGTTAGGGTAAGGGTTAGGGGTTAGTGTTAGGGTTAGGGTTAGGGTTAGGGTTAAGGTTAGGGGTTAGGGTTAGTGTTAGGGTTAGGGTTATTATAGGGGGTTAGTTTAAGTTTAGGATTAGTGTTAGGGTTAGTGTTAGGATTAGGGTCAGGGTTAGGTTTAGGGTTAGGGTTAGGGTTAGGGTTAGGGTCAGGGAGGGTTTAGGGTTAGGGTTAGGGTTAGGGTTAGATTTAGGGTTAGGTTTAGGTTTATTGTTAGATTTAGGATTTAGGGTCTAAGGTTTATGGTTTAGGATTGTTTAAGGTTTAGGGTGGATTAGGTTTAAGGTTTAAAGTTTAGTGTTATTGTTACGGTTAGGGTTAGGGTTAGGGTTAGGGTTAGGATTAGGGTTAAGGTTAGGGTTAGGATTAGGTTTAGAGTTAGGGTTAGGGTTAGGGTTAGGGTTAGGGTTAGGGTTAGGATTAGGGTTAGGGTTAGGGTTAGGGTAAGGGTTAGGGTTTAGGGTTAGGGTTATGGTTATTGTTAGGTTTAGGGTTTAGGGTTTAGTGTTTAGGGTTTAAGGTTTAGGGTTTAGGATTGTCTAAGATTTAGGGTGGTTTAGGTTAAGGGTTTAGGGTTTAGACTTTAGGATTGTTTAAGGTTTAGGGTTGTTTAGGGTATAGTGTTTAGGGTTAAAAGTTTAGGGTTGTTTAGGCTTTAGTGTTTAGGGTTTAGGGTTGTTTAAGTTTTAGTGTTTAAGGTTTAGGTTTTAGGGTTGTTTTGGGTTAATGTTTAGTGTTGTTTAGGGTATAGTGTTAATGGTTTAGGGTTTAGGGTTATTTAGGGTTTAGTGTTTAAGTTTTAGGGTATAGGGTTGTTTAAGGTTTAGTGTTTAGGGTTGTTTATGGTTTAGTGATTAGGGTTGTTTAGGGTTTTTTAGAGGTTAGTGTTTAGGGTTATTCAGGGTTTATGATTTAGGGTTGTTCAGGGTTTAGGATTTATGGTTGTTCAGGGTTTAGGATTTAGGGATTAAGGTTAAGTTGTTAGGGTTAGGGTTAGGGTTAGGGTTAGGGTTAAGGTTAGGGTTAGGGTTAGGGTTAGGGTTATGGTTAGTGTTAGGATTAGGGTTAGGGTTAGGGTCAGGGTTATGTTTAGGGTTAGGGTTAGGGTTAGGGTTAGATTTAGGGTCAGGTTTAGGTTTATTGTTAGATTTAGGGTTTAGGGTTTAAGGTTTATGGTTTAGGATTCTTTAAGGTTTAGGGTGGATTAGGTTTAGGGTTTAGAGTTTAGTGTTATGGTTACGGTTAGTGTTAGTGTTAGGGTTAGGGTTAGGGTTAGGGTTAGGGTTAGGGTAATGGTTAGGGTTAGGGTTAGGGTTTGGGTTAGGGTAAGGGTTAGGGGTTAGTGTTAGGGTTAGGGTTAGGGTTAGGGTTAGGGTTAGGGTTAAGGTTAGGGGTTAGGGTTAGTGTTAGTGTTAGTGTTATTATTAGGGGGTTAGGTTTAAGTTTAGTATTAGTGTTAGGGTTAGAATTAGAAATAGGGTTAGTGTTAGGATTAGGGTCAGGGTTAGGTTTAGGATTAGGGTTAGGGTTAGGGTTAGGGTTAGGGTTAGGGTCAGGGAGGGTTTAGGGTTAGGGTTAGAGTTAGGGTTAGATTTAGGGTTAGGTTTAGGTTTATTGTTAGATTTAGGAATTAGGGTCTAAAGTTTATGGTTTAGGATTGTTTAAGTTTTAGGGTGGATTAGGTTTAGGGTTTAGAGTTTAGTGTTATGGTTACGGTTAGGGTTAGGGTTAGGGTTAGGGTTAGGATTAGGTTTAAGGTTAGGGTTAGGATTAGGTTTAGAGTTAGGGTTAGGGTTAGGGTTAGGGTTAGGGTTAGGATTAGGGTTAGGGTTAGGATTAGGGTTAGGGTTAGGGTTAGGGTAAGGGTTAGTGGTTAGGGTTATTGTTCTGGTTATTGTTAGGTTTAGGGTTTAGGGTTTAGTGTTTAGGGTTTAAGGTTTAGGGTTTAGGATTGTTTAAGATTTAGGGTGGTTTAGGTTAAGGGTTTAGGGTTTAGACTTTAGGATTGTTTAAGGTTTAGGGTTGCTTAGGATATAGTGTTTAGCGTTAAAAGTTTAGGGTTGTTTTGGCTTTAGTGTTTAGGGTTTAGGGTTTTTTAAGATTTAGTGTTTAAGGTTTAGGTTTTAGGGTTGTTTTGGGTTAATGTTTAGTGTTGTTTAGGGTATAGTTTTAATGGTTTAGGGTTTAGGATTATTTAAGGTTTAGTGTTTAAGGTTTAGGGTATAGGGTAGTTTAAGGTTTAGTGTTTAGGGTTGTTTATGGTTTAGAGATTAGGGTTGTTTAGGGTTGTTTAGAGGTTAGTGTTTAGGGTTATTCAGGGTTTATGATTTAGGGTTGTTCAGGGTTTAGGATTTATGGTTGTTCAGGGTTAAGGATTTAGGGATTAAGGTTAAGGGGTTAGGGTTAGGGTTAGGGTTAGGGTTAGGGTTAGGTTTAGGGTTAAGGTTAGGGTTAGGGTTAGGGTTAGGGTTATGGTTAGTGTTAGGATTAGGGTTAGGGTTAGGGTCAGTGTTAGGTTTAGGGTTAGGGTTAGGGTTAGGGTTAGATTTAGGGTCAGGTTTAGGTTTATTGTTAGATTTAGGGTTTAGGGTTTAAGGTTTATGGTTTAGGATTGTTTAAGGTTTAGGGTGGATTAGGTTTAGGGGTTTAGAGATTAGTGTTATGGTTACGGTTAGTGTTAGGGTTAGGGTTAGGGTTAGGGTAATGGTTAGGGTAAGGGTTAGGGTTAGGGTAAGGGTTAGGGGTTAGTGTTAGGGTTAGGATTAGGGTTAGGGTTAGGTTAGGGTTAGGGTTAGGGTTAGGGTTAGGTTAGGGTTAGGGTTAGGGTTAGGGTTAGGGTTAGGGTTAGGGTTAGGGGTTAGGGTTAGTGTTAGGGTTATTATTAGGGGGTTAGGTTTAAGTTTAGGATTAGTGTTAGGGTTAGAATTAGAAATAGGGTTAGTGTAAGGATTAGGGTCAGGGTTAGGTTTAGGGTTAGGGTTAGGGTTAGGGTTAGGGTTAGGGTTAGGTTTAGGGTCAGGGAGGGTTTAGGGTTAGGGTTAGGGTTAGGGTTAGATTTAGGTTTAGGTTTAGGTTTATTGTTAGATTTAGGATTTAGGGTCTAAGGTTTATAGTTTAGGATTGTTTAAGGTTTAGGGTGGATTAGGTTTAGGGTTTAGAGTTTAGTGTTATGGTTACGGTTTGGGTTAGGGTTAGGGTTAGGGTTAAAATTAGGGTTAAGATTAGGGTTAGGATTAGGTTTAGGGTTAGGGTTAGGTTTAGGGTTAGGGTTAGGGTTAGGGTTAGGGTTAGGATTAGGGTTAGGGTTAGGGTTAGGGTAAGGGTTAGGGGTTAGGGTTAGGGTTATGGTTATTGTTAGGTTTAGGGTTTAGGGTTTAGTGTTTAGGGTTTAAGGTTTAGGGTTTAGGATTGTTTAAGATTTAGGGTGGTTTAGGTTAAGGGTTTAGGGTTTAGAGTTTAGGATTGTTTAAGGTTTAAGGTTGTTTAGGGTATAGTGTTTAGGGTTAAAAGTTTAGGGTTGTTTAGGGTTTAGTGTTTAGGGTTTAGGGTTGTTTAAGGTTTAGTGTTTAAGGTTTAGGTTTTAGGGTTGTTTTGGGTTTAGTGTTTAGTGTTGTTTAGGGTATAGTGTTAATGGTTTAGGGTTTAGGGTTATTTAGGGTTTAGTGTTTAAGGCCTAGGGTATAGCGTTGTTTAGGGTTTAGTGTTTAGGGTTGTTTATGGTTTAGTGATTAGGGTTGTTTAGGGTTGTTTAGAGGTTAGTGTTTAGGGTTATTCAGGGTTTATGATTTAGGGTTGTTCAGGGTTTAAGATTTATGGTTGTTCAGGGTTTAGGATTTAGGGATTAAGGTTAAGGGGTTAGGGTTAGGGTTAGGGTTAGGATTAGCATTAGGGTTAGAGTTAGGGTTAGAGTTAGGGTTATGGGTTTATGTTAGGCTTAAGGTTAGGGTGAGGGTTATGGGGTTAAGGTTAGGGATGGGGTTAGGGTTAGGTTTAGGTTTAGGGTTAGGGTTAGGGTTATGGTTATTCTTAGATTTATGGTTTAAAATTTAGGGTTTATGGTTTATGGTTTAGGGTTTAGGATTGTTTAAGTTTTAGGGTGGTTTAGGTTTAGAGTACAAAATTTAGCGTTTAAGATTGTTTAATGGTTAGGGTTGTTTAGGTTTTAGCGTTTAGAGTTGTTTAGGGTTTTTTAGGGTTGTTTATAATTTAGTGTTTAGGGTTGTTCAGGATTTATGATTTAGGATATTTTAAGGTTTAGGGTTTAAGGTTGTATAGTGTTTTAGGATTTAGGGTATAATGTTTAGGGTTAAGGGTTTAGGGTTGTTTAGGGTATAGTGTTAATGGTTTTAGGGTTTAGGCTTGTTTAGGGTTTAGTGTTTAGGGTTTAGGGTTTAGGGTTTTTTAGCGTTTAGTGTTTATAGTTTAGGGTTTAGGGTGCTTTTGGAATTAGTGTTTAGGGTTTTTCGGGGTTTAGGATTTAGGATTTAGGGTGTTAGGGTTAGTGTTAGGGTTAGGTTTAGGGTTAGCGTGAGGGTTAGGGTGAGGGTTAAGGTTAGGGTTAGGGTTAAGGTTAGTGTTAGTGTTAGAATATTGGTTAGGGTTAGGGATAGGGTTAGGGTTAGGGTTAGGGTTAGGGGTAAGGTTAGGGTTAGGGTTAGGGTTAGGGTTAGGGGTTTGGGTTAGGGTTAGTGTTAGGGGTTAGGGGTTAGTGTTAGGGTTAGGGTTAGGGTTAGGGTTATTTATAGTGTTAAGGTTATTATTAGGGGGTTAGGTTTTAGTTTAGGATTAGTGTTAGGGTTAGAATTAGAAATAGGGTTAGTGTTAGGATTAGGGTCAGGGTTAGGTTTAGAAATATGGTTAGGGTTAGGGTTAAGGGTAGGGTTAGGGTTAGGGTTAGAATTAAAGTTTAGGGTTTAGTGTTAGGATTAGGGATAGTGTGAGGTTTAGGGTTAGGTTTAGGGTTAGGGTTAGGGTTAGTGTTTCGGTTATGATTAGTGTTAGGATTAGGATTAGGGTTAGGGTCAGGTTTATGTTTAGGTTTAGGGTTAGGGTTAGGGTTAGATTTAGGGTTAGGTTTAGGTTTATTGTTAGATTTAGGGTTTAGGGTTTAAGGTTTATGGTTTAGGATTGTTTAAGTTTAAGGGTGGATTAGGTTTAGGGTTTAGAGTTTAGTATTATGGTTACGGTTAGGGTTAGGGTTAGGGTTAGAGTTAGGGTTAGGGTTAGGGTTAGGGTTAGGGTTAAGGTTAGGGTTAGTGTTAGGGTTAGGGTAATAGTTAGTGTTAGGATTAGGGTTAGGGTTAGGGTCAGGGTTAGGTTTAGGGTTAGGGATAGGGTTAGGGTTAGATTTAGGGTTAGGTTTAGGTTTATTGTTAGATTTAGGATTTAGGGTTTAAGGTTTATGGTTTAGGATTGTTTAAGGTTTAGGGTGGATTAGGTTTAGGGTTTAGAGTTTAGTGTTATGGTTACGGTTAGGGTTAGGGTTAGGGATGGGGTTAGGTTTAGGGTTAGGGTTATGGTAAGGGTTAGGTTTAGGGTTAGGGTTAGGGTAAAAGTTAGGGGGTTAGTGTTAGGGTTTGTGTTAGGGTTAGGGTTAGGGTTAGGGTTAGGTTAGGGTTAGGGTTAGGGTTAGGGTTAGGGTTAGGTTAGGGTTATGGTTAGGGTTAGGGTTAGGGTTAGGGTTTAGGGTTAGTGAAAGGGTTAGGGTTATTATTAGGGGGTTAGGTTTAAGTTTAGGATTAGTGTTAGGGTTAGAATTAGAAATAGGGTTAGTGTTAGGATTAGGGTCAGGGTTAGGTTTAGGGTTGAGGTTAGGGTTAGGGTCAGGGAGGGTTTAGGGTTAGGGTTAGGGTTAGGGTTAGATTTAGGGTTAGGTTTAGGTTTATTGTTAGATTTTGGATTTAGGGTCTAAGGTTTATGGTTTAGGATTGTTTAAGGTTTAGGGTGGATTAGGTTTAGGGTTTAGTGTTTAGTGTTATGGTTACGGTTAGGGATAGGGTTAGGGTTAGGATTAGGGTTAAGGTTAGGGTTAGGATTAGGTTTAGGTTTAGGGTTAGGGTTAGTGTTAGGGTTAGGGTTAGGGTTAGGGTTAGGATTAGGTTTAGGGTTAGGGTTACGGTTAGGGTTAGGGTTAGGGTTAGGATTAGGGTTAAGGTTAGGGTTAGGTTTAGGGTTAGGGTTAGGGTTAGGGTTAGGGTTAGGGTTAGCGTTAGGGTTAGGATTAGGGTTAGGGTTAGGGTTAGGGTAAGGGTTAGGGGTTAGGGTTAGGGTTCTGGTTATTGTTAGGTTTAGGGTTTAGGGTTTAGTGTTTAGGGTTTAAGGTTTAGGGTTTAGGATTGTTTAAGATTTAGGGTGGTTTAGGTTAAGGGTTTAGGGTTTAGAGTTTAGGATTGTTTAAGGTTTAGGGTTCTTTAGGGTATAGTGTTTAGGGTTAAAAGTTTAGGGTTGTTTAGGATTTAGTGTTTAGGGTTTAGGGTTGTTTAAGGTTTAGTGTTTAAGGTTTAGGTTTTAGGGTTGTTTTGGGTTTAGTGTTTAGTGTTGTTTAGGGTATAGTGTTAATGGTTTAGGGTTTAGGGTTATTTAGGGTTTAGTGTTTAAGGTTTAAGGTATAGGGTTGTTTAGGGTTTAGTGTTTAGGGTTGTTTATGGTTTAGTGATTAGGGTTGTTTAGGGTTGTTTAGAGGTTAGTGTTTAGGGTTATTCAGGGTTTATGATTTAGGGTTGTTCAGGGTTTAAGATTTATGGTTGTTCAGGGTTTAGGATTTAGGGATTAAGGTTAAGGGGTTAGGGTTAGGGTTAGGGTTAGGATTAGCATTAGGGTTAGAGTTAGGGTTAGAGATAGGGTTATGGGGTTATGTTAGGCTTAAGGTTAGGGTTAGGGTTATGGGGTTAAGGTTAGGGATGGGGTTAGGGTTAGGTTTAGGTTTAGGGTTAGGGTTAGGGTTATGGTTATTCTTAGATTTATGGTTTAAAATTTAGGGTTTATGGTTTATGGTTTAGGGTTTAGGATTGTTTAAGTTTTAGGGTGGTTTAGGTTTAGAGTACAAAATTTAGCGTTTAAGATTGTTTAATGGTTAGGGTTGTTTAGGTTTTAGCGTTTAGAGTTGTTTAGGGTTTTTTAGGGTTGTTTATAATTTAGTGTTTAGGGTTTTTCAGGATTTATGATTTAGGATATTTTAAGGTTTAGGGTTTAAGGTTGTATAGTGTTTTAGGATTTAGGGTATAATGTTTAGGGTTAAGGGTTTAGGGTTGTTTAGGGTATAGTGTTAATGGTTTTAGGGTTTAGGCTTGTTTAGGGTTTAGTGTTTAGGGTTTAGGGTTTAGGGTTTTTTAGCGTTTAGTGTTTATAGTTTAGGGTTTAGGGTGCTTTTGGAATTAGTGTTTAGGGTTTTTCGGGGTTTAGGATTTAGGATTTAGGGTGTTAGGGTTAGTGTTAGGGTTAGGTTTAGGGTTAGCGTGAGGGTTAGGGTGAGGGTTAAGGTTAGGGTTAGGGTTAAGGTTAGTGTTAGTGTTAGAATATTGGTTAGGGTTAGGGATAGGGTTAGGGTTAGGGTTAGGGTTAGGGTTAGGGGTAAGGTTAGGGTTAGGGTTAGGGTTAGGGTTAGGGGTTTGGGTTAGGGTTAGTGTTAGGGGTTAGGGGTTAGTGTTAGGGTTAGGGTTAGGGTTAGGGTTATTTATAGTGTTAAGGTTATTATTAGGGGGTTAGGTTTTAGTTTAGGATTAGTGTTAAGGTTAGAATTAGAAATAGGGTTAGTGTTAGGATTAGGGTCAGGGTTAGGTTTAGAAATATGGTTAGGGTTAGGGTTAAGGGTAGGGTTAGGGTTAGAGTTAGAATTAAAGTTTAGGGTTTAGTGTTAGGATTAGGGATAGTGTGAGGTTTAGGGTTAGGTTTAGGGTTAGGGTTAGGGTTAGTGTTTCGGTTATGATTAGTGTTAGGATTAGGATTAGGGTTAGGGTCAGGTTTATGTTTAGGTTTAGGGTTAGGGTTAGGGTTAGATTTAGGGTTAGGTTTAGGTTTATTGTTAGATTTAGGGTTTAGGGTTTAAGGTTTATGGTTTAGGATTGTTTAAGTTTAAGGGTGGATTAGGTTTAGGGTTTAGAGTTTAGTATTATGGTTACGGTTAGGGTTAGGGTTAGGGTTAGAGTTAGGGTTAGGGTTAGGGTTAGGGTTAGGGTTAAGGTTAGGGTTAGTGTTAGGGTTAGGGTAATAGTTAGTGTTAGGATTAGGGTTAGGGTTAGGGTCAGGGTTAGGTTTAGGGTTAGGGATAGGGTTAGGGTTAGATTTAGGGTTAGGTTTAGGTTTATTGTTAGATTTAGGATTTAGGGTTTAAGGTTTATGGTTTAGGATTGTTTAAGGTTTAGGGTGGATTAGGTTTAGGGTTTAGAGTTTAGTGTTATGGTTACGGTTAAAGTTAGGGTTAGGGATGGGGTTAGGGTTAGGTTTAGGGTTATGGTAAGGGTTAGGTTTAGGGTTAGGGTTAGGGTTAGGGTAAAAGTTAGGGGGTTAGTGTTAGGGTTTGTGTTAGGGTTAGGGTTAGGGTTAGGTTAGGGTTAGGGTTAGGGTTAGGGTTAGGGTTAGGTTAGGGTTAGGGTTAGGGTTAGGGTTAGGGTTAGGGGTTAGGGTTAGTGAAAGGGTTAGGGTTATTATTACGGGGTTAGGTTTAAGTTTAGGATTATTGTTAGGGTTAGAATTAGAAATAGGGTTAGTGTTAGGATTAGGGTCAGGGTTAGGTTTAGGGTTAGGGTTAGGGTTAGGGTTAGGGTCAGGGAGGGTTTAGGGTTAGGGTTAGGGTTAGGGTTAGATTTAGGGTTAGGTTTAGGTTTATTGTTAGATTTAGGATTTAGGGTCTAAGGTTTATGGTTTAGGATTGTTTAAGGTTTAGGGTGGATGAGGTTTAGGGTTTAGAGTTTAGTGTTATGGTTACGGTTAGGGTTAGGGTTAGGGTTAGGATTAGGGTTAAGGTTAGGGTTAGGATTAGGTTTAGGGTTAGGGTTAGGGTTAGGGTTAGAGTTAGGGTTAGGGTTAGGATTAGGGTTAGGGTTAGAGTTAGGGTAAGGGTTAGGGGTTAGTGTTAGGGTTATGGTTATTGTTAGGTTTAGGGTTTAGGGTTTAGTGTTTAGGGTTTAAGGTTTAGGGTTTAGGATTGTTTAAGATTCAGGGTAGTTTAGGTTAAGGGTTTAGGGTTTAGAGTTTAGGATTGTTTAAGGTTTAGGGTTGTTTAGGGTATAGTGTTTAGGGTTAAAAGTTTAGGGTTGTTTAGGGTTTAGTGTTTAGGGTTTAGGGTTGTTTAAGATTTAGTGTTTAAGGTTTAGGTTTTAGGGTTGTTTTGGGTTTAGTGTTTAGTGTTGTTTAGGGTATAGTGTTAATGGTTTAGGGTTTAGGGTTATTTAGGGTTTAGTGTTTAAGGTTTAAGGTATAGGGTTGTTTAGGGTTTAGTGTTTAGGGTTGTTTATGGTTTAGTGATTAGGGTTGTTTAGGGTTGTTTAGAGGTTAGTGTTTAGGGTTATTCAGGGTTTATGATTTAGGGTTGTTCAGGGTTTAGGATTTATGGTTGTTCAGGGTTTAGGATTTAGGGATTAAGGTTAAGGGGTTAGGGTTAGGGTTAGGGTTAGGGTTAGCATTAGGGTTAGAGTTAGGGTTAGAGTTAGGGTTATGGGGTTATGTTAGGCTTAAGGTTAGGGTTAGGGTTATGGGGTTAAGGTTAGGGTTGGGGTTAGGGTTAGGTTTAGGTTTAGGGTTAGGGTTAGGGTTATGGTTATTCTTAGATTTACGGTTTAAATTTTAGGGTTTATGGTTTAAGGTTTAGGGTTTAGGATTGTTTAAGTTTTAGGGTGGTTTAGGTTTAGGGTATAGCGTTTAGCGTTTAAGATTGTTTAATGGTTAGGGTTGTTTAGGTTTTAGTGTTTAGAGTTGTTTAGGGTTTTTTAGGGTTGTTTATAATTTAGTGTTTAGGGTTGTTCAGAATTTATGATTTAGGATATTTTAAGGTTTAGGGTTTAAGGTTGTATAGTGTTTTAGGGTTTAGGGTATAATGTTTAGGGTTAAGGGTTTAGGGTTGTTTAGGGTATAGTGTTAATGCTTTTAGGGTTTAGGCTTGTTTAGGGTTTAGTGTTTAGGGTTTAGGGTTTAGGGTTTTTTAGCGTTTAGTGTTTATAGTTTAGGGTTTAGGGTGCTTTTGGAATTAGTGTTTAGGGTTTTTCGGGGTTTAGGGTTTAGGATTTAGGGTGTTAGGGTTAGTGTTAGGGTTAGGTTTAGGGTTAAGGTGAGGGTTAGGGTGAGGGTTAAGGTTAGGGTTAGGGTTAAGGTTAGTGTTAGTGTTAGAATATGGGTTAGGGTTAGGGATAGGGTTAGGGTTAGGGTTAGGGTTAGGGTTAAGGTTAGGGTTAGGGTAAGGGTTAGGGGTTTGGGTTAGGGTTAGTGTTAGGGGTTAGGGGTTAGTGTTAGGGTTAGGGTTAGGGTTAGGGTTAGGGTTAGGTTTAGTGTTAGGGTTATTATTAGGGGGTTAGGTTTTAGTTTAGGATTAGTTTTAGGGTTAGAATTAGAAATAGGGTTAGTGTTAGGATTAGGGTCAGGGTTAGGTTTAGAAATATGGTTAGGGTTAGGGTTAAGGGTAGGGTTAGGGTTAGGGTTACAATTAAAGTTTAGGGTTTAGTGTTAGGATTAGGGATAGTGTGAGGTTTAGGGTTAGGTTTAGGGTTAGGGTTAGGGTTAGTGTTTGGGTTATGATTAGTGTTAGGATTAGGATTAGGGTTAGGGTCAGGTTTATGTTTATGGTTAGGGTTAAGGTTAGGGTTCGATTTAGGGTTAGGTTTAGGTTTATTGTTAGATTTAGGGTTTAGGGTTTAAGGTTTATGGTTTAGGATTGTTTAAGTTTAAGGGTGGATTAGGTTTAGGGTTTAGAGTTTAGTATTATGGTTACGGTTAGGGTTAGGGTTAGGGTTAGAGTTAGGGTTAGTGTTAGGGTTAGGGTTAGGGTTAAGGTTAGGGTTAGTGTTAGGGTTAGGGTTATGGTTAGTGTTAGGATTAGGGTTAGGGTTAGGGTCAGGGTTAGGTTTAGGGTTAGGGATAGGATTAGGGTTAGATTTAGGGTTAGGTTTAGGTTTATTGTTAGATTTAGGGTTTAGGGTTTAAGGTTTATGGTTTAGGATTGTTTAAGGTTTAGGGTGGATTAGGTTTAGGGTTTAGAGTTTAGTGTTATGGTTACGGTTAGGGTTAGGGTTAGGGATGGGGTTAGGGTTAGGTTTAGGGTTATGGTAAGGGTTAGGTTTAGGGTTAGGGTTAGGGTTAGGGTAAAAGTTAGGGGGTTAGTGTTAGGGTTTGTGTTAGGGTTAGGGTTAGGGTTAGGTTAGGGTTAAGGTTAGGGCTAGGGTTAGGGTTAGGGTTAGGTTAGGGTTAGAGTTAGGGTTAGGGTTAGGGTTAGGGGTTAGGGTTAGTGAAAGGCTTAGGGTTATTATTAGGGGGTTAGGTTTAAGTTTAGGATTAGTGTTAGGGTTAGAATTAGAAATAGGGTTAGTGTTAGGATTAGGGTCAGGGTTAGGTTTAGGGTTAGGGTTAGGGTTAGGGTTAGGGTCAGGGAGGGTTTAGGGTTAGGGTTAGGGTTAGGGTTAGGGTTAGATTTAGGGTTAGGTTTAGGTTTATTGTTAGATTTAGGTGTTAGGGTCTAAGGTTTATGGATTAGGATTGTTTAAGGTTTAGGGTGGATTAGGTTTAAAGTTTAGAGTTTAGTGTTATGGTTACGGTTAGGGTTAGGGTTAGGGTTAGGATTAGGGTTAAGGTTAGGGTTAGGATTAGGTTTAGGGTTAGGGTTAGGGTTAGTGTTAGTGTTAGGGTTAGGTTTAGGATTAGGATTAGGGTAAGGGTTAGGGGTTAGGGTTAGGGTTATGGTTATTGTTAGGTTTAGGGTTTAGGGTTTAGTGTTTAGGGTTTAAGATTTGGGGTTTAGGATTGTTTAAGATTTAGGGTAGTTTAGGTTAAGTGTTTAGGGTTTAGAGTTTAGGATTGTTTAAGGTTTAGGGTTGTTTATGGTATAGTGTTTAAGGTTAAAAGTTTAGGGTTGTTTAGGGTTTAGTGTTTAGGGTTTAGGGTTGTTTAAGGTTTAGTGTTTAAGGTTTAGGTTTTAGGGTTGTTTTGGGTTTAGTGTTTAGTGTTGTTTAGGGTATAGTGTTAATGATTTAGGGTTTAGGGTTATTTAGGGATTAGTGTTTAAGGTTTAAGGTATAGGGTTGTTTATGGTTTAGTGTTTAGGGTTGTTTATGGTTTAGTGATTAGGGTTGTTTAGGGTTGTTTAGAGGTTAGTATTTAGGATTATTCAGGGTTTATGATTTAGGGTTGTTCAGGGTTTAGGATTTATGGTTGTTCGGGGTTTAGGATTTAGGGATTAAGGTTAAGGGGTTAGGGTTAGAGTTAGGGTCAGGGTTAGCGTTAGGGTTAGAGTTAGGGTTAGAGTTAGGGTTATGGGGTTATGTTAGGCTTAATGTTAGGGTTAGGGTTATGGGGTTAAGGTTAGGGTTGGGGTTAGTGTTAGGTTTATGTTTAGGGTTAGGGTTAGGGTTATGGTTATTCTTAGATTTGTGGTTTAAAATTTAGGGTTTATGGTTTAAGGTTTAGGGTTTAGGATTGTTTAAGTTTTGGGTGGTTTAGGTTTAGGGTATAGAATTTAGCGTTTAAGATTGTTTAATGGTTAGGGTTGTTTAGGTTTTAGCGTTTAGAGTTGTTTAGGGTTTTTTAGGTTTGTTTATAATTTAGTGTTTATGGTTGTTCAGGATTTATGATATAGGATATTTTAAGGTTTAGGGTTTAAGGTTGTATAGTGTTTTAGGGTTTAGGGTATAATGTTTAGGGTTAAGGGTTTAGGGTTGTTTAGGGTATAGTGTTAATAGTTTTAGGGTCTAGGCTTGTTTAGGGTTTAGTGTTTAGGGTTTAGGGTTTAGGGTTTTTTAGCGTTTAGTGTTTATAGTTTAGAATTTAGGGTGCTTTTGGAATTAGTGTTTAGGGTTTTTCGGGGTTTAGGGTTTAGGATTTAGGGTGTTAGGGTTAGTGTTAGGGTTAGGTTTAGGGTTAAGGTGAGGGTTAGGGTGAGGGTTAAGGTTAGGGTTAGGGTTAAGGTTAGTGTTAGTGTTTGGGTAAGGGTTAGGGTTAGGGATAGGGTTAGGGTTAGGGTTAGGGTTAGGGTTAGGGTTAGGGTTAGGGTTAGGGTTAGGGTTAGGGTTAGGGGTTAGGGTTAGGGTTAGTGTTAGGGGTTAGGGGTTAGTGTTAGTGTTAGGGTTAGGGTTAGGGTTAGTGTTAGGTTTAGTCTTAGGGTTATTATTAGGGGGTTAGGTTTGAGTTAAGGATTAGTGTTAGGGTTAGAATTAGAAATAGGGTTAGTGTTAGGATTAGGGTCAGGGTTAGGTTTAGGGATAGGGTTAGGGTTAGGGTTAAGGGTAGGGTTAGGGTTAGGATTAGATTTAAAGTTTAGGGTTTAGTGTTAGGATTAGGGATAGTGTGAGGTTTAGGGTTAGGTTTAGGGTTAGGGTTAGGGTTAGTGTTTGGGTTATGATTAGTGTTAGGATTATGGTTAGGGTTAGGGTCAGGTTTAGGTTTAGGGTTAGGGTTAGGGTTAGATTTAGGGTTAGGTTTAGGTTTATTGTTAGATTTAGGGTTTAGGGTTTCAGGTTTATGGTTTAGGATTGTTTAAGGTTTAGGGTGGATTAGGTTTAGGGTTTAGAGTTTAGTGTTATGGTTACGGTTAGGGTTAGGGTTAGGGATGGGGTTAGGGTTAGGTTTAGGGTTATGGTAAGGGTTAGGTTTAGGTTTAGGGTTAGGGTTAGGGTAAAAGTTAGGGGGTTAGTGTTAGGGTTTGTGTTAGGGTTAGGGTTAGGGTTAGGTTAGGGTTAAGGTTAGGGTTAGGGTTAGGGTTAGGGTTAGGTTAGGGTTAGAGTTAGGATTAGGGTTAGGGTTAGGGGTTAGGGTTAGGGAAAGGGTTAAGGTTATTATTAGGGGGTTAGGTTTAATTTTAGGATTAGTGTTAGGGTTAGAATTAGAAATAGGGTTAGTGTTTAGGATTAGGGTCAGGGTTAGGTTTAGGGTTAGGGTTAGGGTTAGGGTTAGGGTCAGTGAGGGTTTAGGGTTAGGGTTAGGGTTAGGGTTAGATTTAGGGTTAGGTTTAAGTTTATTGTTAGATTTAGGATTTAGGGTCTAAGGTTTATGGATTAGGATTGTTTAAGGTTTAGGGTGGATTAGGTTTAGGGTTTAGAGTTTAGTGTTATGGTTACGGTTAGGGTTAGGGTTAGGGTTAGGATTAGGGTTAAGGTTAGGGTTAGGATTAGGTTTAGGGTTAGGGTTAGGGTTAGGGTTAGGGTTAGGGTTAGGATTAGGGTTAGTGTTAGGGTTAGGGTAAGGGTTAGTGGTTAGGGTTATTGTTCTGGTTATTGTTAGGTTTAGGGTTTAGGGTTTATTGTTTAGGGTTTAAGGTTTAGGGTTCAGGATTGTTTAAGATTTAGGGTGGTTTAGGTTAAGGGTTTAGGGTTTAGACTTTAGGATTGTTTAAGGTTTAGGGTTGCTTAGGATATAGTGTTTAGGGTCAAAAGTTTAGGGTTGTTTTGGCTTTAGTGTTTAGGGTTTAGGGTTGTTTAAGATTTAGTGTTTAAGGTTTAGGTTTTAGGGTTGTTTTGGGTTAATGTTTAGTGTTGTTTAGGGTCTAGTGTTAATGGTTTAGGGTTTAGGGTTATTTAGGGTTTAGTGTTTAAGGTTTAGGGTATAGGGTTGTTTAGGGTTTAGTGTTTAGGGTTGTTTATGGTTTAGTGATTAGGGTTGTTTAAGGTTGTTTAGAGGTTAGTGTTTAGGGTTATTCAGGGTTTATGATTTAGGGTTGTTCAGGGTTTAGGATTTATGGTTGTTCAGGGTTTAGGATTTAGGGATTAAGGTTAAGGGGTTAGGGTTAGGGTTAGGGTTAGGGTTAGGGTTAGGGTTAGGGTTAGGGTTAAGGTTAGGGTTAGGGTTAGGGTTAGGGTTATGGTTAGTGTTAGGATTAGGGTTAGGGTTAGGGTCAGTGTTAGGTTTAGGGTTAGGGTTAGGGTTAGGGTTAGATTTAGGGTCAGGTTTAGGTTTATTGTTAGATTTAGGGTTTAGGGTTTAAGGTTTATGGTTTAGGATTGTTTAAGGTTTAGGGTGGATTAGGTTTAGGGGTTTAGAGTTTAGTTTTATGGTTACGGTTAGTGTTAGGGTTAGGGTTAGGGTTAGGGTTAGGTTAGGGTTAGGGTTAGGGTTAGGGTTAGGGTTAGGGTTAGGGGTTAGGGTTAGTGTTAGGGTTATTATTAGGGGGTTAGGATTAAGTTTAGGATTAGTTTTAGTGTTAGAATTAGAAATAGGGTTAGTGTAAGGATTAGGGTCAGGGTTAGGTTTAGGGTTAGGGTTAGGGTTAGGGTTAGGGTTAGGGTTAGGTTTAGGGTCAGGGAGGGTTTAGGGTTAGGGTTAGGGTTAGGGTTAGATTTAGGTTTAGGTTTAGGTTTATTGTTAGATTTAGGATTTAGGGTCTAAGGTTTATGGTTTAGGATTGTTTAAGGTTTAGGGTGGATTAGGTTTAGGGTTTAGAGTTTAGTGTTATGGTTACGGTTTGGGTTAGGGTTAGGGTTAGGGTTAAAATTAGGGTTAAGATTAGGGTTAGGATTAGGTTTAGGGTTAGGGTTAGGGTTAGGGTTAGGGTTAGGGTTAGGGTTAGGATTAGGGTTAGGGTTAGGGTTATGGTAAGGGTTAGGGGTTAGGGTTAGGGTTATTGTTAGGTTTAGGGTTTAGGGTTTAGTGTTTAGGGTTTAAGGTTTAGGGTTTAGGATTGTTTAAGATTTAGGGTGGTTTAGGTTAAGGGTTTAGGGTTTAGAGTTTAGGATTGTTTAAGGTTTAGGGTTGTTTAGGGTATAGTGTTTAGGGTTAAAAGTTTAGGGTTGTTTAGGGTTTAGTGTTTAGGGTTTAGGGTTGTTTAAGGTTTAGTGTTTAAGGTTTAGGTTTTAGGGTTGTTTTGGGTTTAGTGTTTAGTGTTGTTTAGGGTATAGTGTTAATGGTTTAGGGTTTAGGGTTATTTAGGGTTTAGTGTTTAAGGTCTAGGGTATAGCGTTGTTTAGGGTTTAGTGTTTAGGGTTGTTTATGGTTTAGTGATTAGGGTTGTTTAGGGTTGTTTAGAGGTTAGTGTTTAGGGTTATTCAGGGTTTATGATTTAGGGTTGTTCAGGGTTTAGGATTTATGGTTGTTCAGGGTTTAGGATTTAGGGATTAAGGTTAAGGGGTTAAGGTTAGGGTTAGGGTTAGGGTTAGGGTTAGCATTAGGGTTAGAGTTAGGGTTAGAGTTAAGGTTATGGGGTTATGTTAGGCTTAAGTTTAGGGTTAGGGTTATGGGGTTAAGGTTAGGGTTGGGGTAGGGTTAGGTTTAGGTTTAGGGTTAGGGTTAGGGTTATGGTTATTCTTAGATTTATGGTTTAAAATTTAGGGTTTATGGTTTAAGGTTTAGGGTTTAGGATTTTTTAAGTTTTAGGGTGTTTTAGGTTTAGGGTATAGGGTTTAGCGTTTAAGATTGTTTAATGGTTAGGGTTGTTTAGGTGTTAGCGTTTAGAGTTGTTTAGGGTTTTTTAGGGTTGTTTATGTTTTAGTGTTTAGGGTTGTTCATGATTTATGATTTAGGATATTTTAAGGTTTAGGGTTTAAGGTTGTATAGTGTTTTAGGGTTTAGGGTATAATGTTTAGTGTTAAGGGTTTAGGGTTGTTTAGGGTATAGTGTTAATGGTTTTAGGGTTTAGGCTTGTTTAGGGTTTAGTGTTTAGGGTTTAGGGTTTAGGGTTTTTTAGCGTTTAGTGTTTATAGTTTAGGGTTTAGGGTGCTTTTGGAATTAGTGTTTAGGGTTTTTCGGGGTTTAGGGTTTAGGATTTAGGGTGTTAGGGTTAGTGTTAGGGTTAGGTTTAGGGTTAAGATGAGGGTTAGGGTGAGGGTTAAGGTTAGGATTAGGGTTAAGGTTAGTGTTAGTGTTAGGTTAAGGGTTAGGGTTAGGGACAGGGTTAGGGTTATGGTTAGGGTTAGGGTTAAGGTTAGGGTTAGGGTTAGGGTTAGGGGTTTGGGTTAGGGTTAGTGTTAGAAGTTATGGGTTAGTGTTAGGGTTAGGGTTAGGGTTAGGGTTAGGGTTAGGGTTAGGGTTAGGTTTAGTGTTAGGGTTATTATTAGGGGGTTAGGTTTTAGTTTAGGATTAGTGTTAGGGTTAGAATTAGAAATAGGGTTAGTGTTAGGATTAGGGTCAGGGTTAGGTTTAGAAATATGGTTAGGGTTAGGGTTAAGGGTAGGGTTAGGGTTAGGGTTAGAATTAAAATTTAGGGTTTAGTGTTAGGATTAGGGATAGTGTGAAGTTTAGGGTTAGGTTTAGGGTTAGGGTTAGGGTTAGTGTTTGGGTTATGATTAGTGTTAGGATTAGGATTAGGGTTAGGGTCAGGTTTATGGTTAGGGTTAGGGTTAGGGTTAGATTTAGGGTTAGGTTTAGGTTTATTGTTAGATTTAGGGTTTAGGGTTTAAGGTTTATGGTTTAGGATTGTTTAAGTTTAAGGGTGGATTAGGTTTAGGGTTTAGAGTTTAGTATTATGGTTACGGTTAGGGTTAGGGTTAGGGTTAGAGTTAGGGTTAGGGTTAGGGTTAGGGTTAGGGTTAAGGTTAGGGTTAGTGTTAGGGTTAGGGTTATGGTTAGTGTTAGGATTGGGGTTAAGGTTAGGGTCAGGGTTAGGTTTAGGGTTAGGGATAAGGTTAGGGTTAGATTTAGGGTTAGGTTTAGGTTTATTGTTAGATTTAGGGTTTAGGGTTTAAGTTTTATGGTTTAGGATTTTTTAAGGTTTAGGGTGGGTTAGGTTTAGGGTTTAGAGTTTAGTGTTATGGTTACGGTTAGGGTTAGGGTTAGGGATGGGGTTAGGGTTAGGGTTAGGGTTATGGTAAGGGTTAGGTTTAGGGTTAGGGTTAGGGTAAAAGTTAGGGGGTTAGTGTTAGGGTTTGTGTTAGGGTTAGGGTTAGGGTTAGGGTTAGGGTTAGGTTAGGGTTAGGGTTAGGGTTAGGGTTAGGGTTAGGGTTAGGGTTAGGGTTAGGTTAGAATTAGGGTTAGGGTTAGGGTTAGGGTTAGGGTTTAGGGTTAGTGAAAGGGTTAGGGTTATTATTAGGGGGTTAGGTTTAAGTTTAGGATTAGTGTTAGGGTTAGAATTAGAAATAGGGTTAGTGTTAGGATTAGGGTCAGGGTTAGGTTTAGGGTTAGGGTTAGGGTTAGGGTCAGGGAGGGTTTAGGGTTAGGGTTAGGGTTAGGGTTAGATTTAGGGTTAGGTTTAGGTTTATTGTTAGATTTAGGATTTAGGGTCTAAGGTTTATGGTTTAGGATTGTTTAAGGTTTAGGGTGGATTAGGTTTAGGGTTTAGTGTTTAGTGTTATGGTTACGGTTAGGGTTAGGGTTAGGGTTAGGATTAGGGTTAAGGTTAGGGTTAGAATTAGGTTTAGGTTTAGGGTTAGGGTTAGTGTTAGGGTTAGGGTTAGGGTTAGGGTTAGGATTAGGTTTAGGGTTAGGGTTACGGTTAGGGTTAGGGTTAGGGTTAGGATTAGGGTTATGGTTAGGGTTAGGTTTAGGGTTAGGGTTAGGGTTAGGGTTAGGGTTAGGGTTAGGGTTAGGGTTAGGATTAGGGTTAGGGTTAGGGTTAGGGTAAGGGTTAGGGGTTAGGGTTAGGGTTATGGTTATTGTTAGGTTTAGGGTTTAGGGTTTAGTGTTTAGGGTTTAAGGTTTAGGGTTTAGGATTGTTTAAGATTTAGGGTGGTTTAGGTTAAGGGTTTAGGGTTTAGAGTTTAGGATTGTTTAAGGTTTAGGGTTGTTTAGGGTATAGTGTTTAGGGTTAAAAGTTTAGGGTTGTTTAGGGTTTAGTGTTTAGGGTTTAGGGTTGTTTAAGGTTTAGTGTTTAAGGTTTAGGTTTTAGGGTTGTTTTGGGTTTAGTGTTTAGTGTTGTTTAGGGTATAGTGTTAATGGTTTAGGGTTTAGGGTTATTTAGGGTTTAGTGTTTAAGGTTTAAGGTATAGGGTTGTTTAGGGTTTAGTGTTTAGGGTTGTTTATGGTTTAGTGATTAGGGTTGTTTAGGGTTGTTTAGAGGTTAGTGTTTAGGGTTATTCAGGGTTTATGATTTAGGGTTGTTCAGGGTTTAAGATTTATGGTTGTTCAGGGTTTAGGATTTAGGGATTAAGGTTAAGGGGTTAGGGTTAGGGTTAGGATTAGCATTAGGGTTAGAGTTAGGGTTAGAGTTAGGGTTATGGGGTTATGTTAGGCTTAAGGTTAGGGTTAGGGTTATGGGGTTAATGTTAGGGATGGGGTTAGGGTTAGGTTTAGGTTTAGGGTTAGGGTTAGGGTTATGGTTATTCTTAGATTTATGGTTTAAAATTTAGGGTTTATGGTTTATGGTTTAGGGTTTAGGATTGTTTAAGTTTTAGGGTGGTTTAGGTTTAGGGTACAAAATTTAGCGTTTAAGATTGTTTAATGGTTAGGGTTGTTTAGGTTTTAGCGTTTAGAGTTGTTTAGGGTTTTTTAGGGTTGTTTATAATTTATTGTTTAGGGTTGTTCAGGATTTATGATTTAGGATATTTTAAGGTTTAGGGTTTAAGGTTGTATAGTGTTTTAGGATTTAGGGCATAATGTTTAGGGTTAAGGGTTTAGGGTTGTTTAGGGTATAGTGTTAATGGTTTTAGGGTTTAGGCTTGTTTAGGTTTTAGTGTTTAGGGTTTAGGGTTTAGGGTTTTTTAGCGTTTAGTTTTTATAGTTTAGGGTTTAGGGTGCTTTTGGAATTAGTGTTTAGGGTTTTCGGGGTTTAGGATTTAGGATTTAGGGTGTTAGGGTTAGTGTTAGGGTTAGGTTTAGGGTTAGGGTGAGGGTTAGGGTGAGGGTTAAGGTTAGGGTTAGGGTTAAGGTTAGTGTTAGTGTTAGAATATTGGTTAGGGTTAGGGATAGGGTTAGGGTTAGGGTTAGGGTTAGGGGTAAGGTTAGGGTTAGGGTTAGGGTTAGGGTTAGGGGTTTGGGTTAGGGTTAGTGTTAGGGGTTAGGGGTTAGTGTTAGTGTTAGGGTTAGGGTTAGGGTTAGGTATAGTGTTAAGGTTATTATTAGGGGGTTAGGTTTTTGTTTAGGATTAGTGTTAGGGTTAGAATTAGAAATAGGGTTAGTGTTAGGATTAGGGTCAGGGTTAGGTTTAGAAATATGGTTAGGGTTAGGGTTAAGGGTAGGGTTAGGGTTAGGGTTAGAATTAAACTTTAGGGTTTAGTGTTAGGATTAGGGATAGTGTGAGGTTTAGGGTTAGGTTTAGGGTTAGGGTTAGGGTTAGTGTTTCGGTTATGATTAGTGTTAGGATTAGGATTAGGGTTAGGGTCAGGTTTATGTTTAGGTTTAGGGTTAGGGTTAGGGTTAGATTTAGGGTTAGGTTTAGGTTTATTGTTAGATTTAGGGTTTAGGGTTTAAGGTTTATGGTTTAGGATTGTTTAAGTTTAAGGGTGGATTAGGTTTAGGGTTTAGAGTTTAGTATTATGGTTACGGTTAGGGTTAGGGTTAGGGTTAGAGTTAGGGTTAGGGTTAGGGTTAGGGTTAGGGTTAAGGTTAGGGTTAGTGTTAGGGTTAGGGTAATAGTTAGTGTTAGGATTAGGGTTAGGGTTAGGGTCAGGGTTAGGTTTAGGGTTAGGGATAGGGTTAGGGTTAGATTTAGGGTTAGGTTTAGGTTTATTGTTAGATTTAGGATTTAGGGTTTAAGGTTTATGGTTTAGGATTGTTTAAGGTTTAGGGTGGATTAGGTTTAGGGTTTAGAGTTTAGTGTTATGGTTACGGTTAAAGTTAGGGTTAGGGATGGGGTTAGGGTTAGGTTTAGGGTTATGGTAAGGGTTAGGTTTAGGGTTAGTGTTAGGGTTAGGGTAAAAGTTAGGGGGTTAGTGTTAGGGTTTGTGTTAGGGTTAGGGTTAGGATTAGGTTAGGGTTAGGGTTAGGGTTAGGGTTAGGGTTAGGTTAGGGTTAGGGTTAGGGTTAGGGTTAGGGTTAGGGGTTAGGGTTAGTGAAAGGGTTAGGGTTATTATTAGGGGGTTAGGTTTAAGTTTAGGATTAGTGTTAGGGTTAGAATTAGAAATAGGGTTAGTGTTAGGATTAGGGTCAGGGTTAGGTTTAGGGTTAGGGTTAGGGTTAGGGTTAGGGTCAGGGAGGGTTTAGGGTTAGGGTTAGGGTTAGGGTTAGATTTAGGGTTAGGTTTAGGTTTATTGTTAGATTTAGGATTTAGGGTCTAAGGTTTATGGTTTAGGATTGTTTAAGGTTTAGGGTGGATTAGGTTTAGGGTTTAGAGTTTAGTGTTATGGTTACGGTTAGGGTTAGGGTTAGGGTTAGGATTAGGGTTAAGGTTAGGGTTAGGATTAGGTTTAGGGTTAGGGTTAGGGTTAGGGTTAGAGTTAGGGTTAGGTTTAGGATTAGGGTTAGGGTTAGAGTTAGGGTAAGGGTTAGGGGTTAGTGTTAGGGTTATGGTTATTGTTAGGTTTAGGGTTTAGGGTTTAGTGTTTAGGGTTTAAGGTTTAGGGTTTAGGATTGTTTAAGATTTAGGGTAGTTTAGGTTAAGGGTTTAGGGTTTAGAGTTTAGGATTGTTTAAGGTTTAGGGTTGTTTAGGGTATAGTGTTTAGGGTTAAAAGTTTAGGGTTGTTTAGGGTTTAGTGTTTAGGGTTTAGGGTTGTTTAAGGTTTAGTGTTTAAGGTTTAGGTTTTAGGGTTGTTTTGGGTTTAGTGTTTAGTGTTGTTTAGGGTATAGTGTTAATTGTTTAGGGTTTAGGGTTATATAGGGTTTAGTGTTTAAGGTTTAAGGTATAGGGTTGTTTAGGGTTTAGTGTTTAGGTTTGTTTATGGTTTAGTGATTAGGGTTGTTTAGGGTTGTTTAGAGGTTAGTGTTTAGGGTTATTCAGGGTTTATGATTTATGGTTGTTCAGGGTTTAGGATTTATGGTTGTTCAGGGTTTAGGATTTAGGGATTAAGGTTAAGGGGTTAGGGTTAGGGTTAGGGTTAGGGTTAGCATTAGGGTTAGAGTTAGGGTTAGAGTTAGGGTTATGGGGTTATGTTAGGCTTAAGGTTAGGGTTAGGGTTATGGGGTTAAGGTTAGGGTTGGGGTTAGGGTTAGGTTTAGGTTTAGGGTTAGGGTTAGGGTTATGGTTATTCTTAGATTTACGGTTTAAAATTTAGGGTTTATGGTTTAAGGTTTAGGGTTTAGGATTGTTTAAGTTTTAGGCTGGTTTAGGTTTAGGGTATAGGGTTTAGCGTTTAAGATTGTTTAATGGTTAGGGTTGTTTAGGTTTTAGCGTTTAGAGTTGTTTAGGGTTTTTTAGGGTTGTTTATAATTTAGTGTTTAGGGTTGTTCAGAATTTATGATTTAGGATATTTTAAGGTTTAGGGTTTAAGGTTGTATAGTGTTTTAGGGTTTAGGGTATAATATTTAGGGTTAAGGGTTTAGGGTTGTTTAGGGTATAGTGTTAATGCTTTTATGGTTTAGGCTTGTTTAGGGTTTAGTGTTTAGGGTTTAGGGTTTAGGGTTTTTTAGCGTTTAGTGTTTATAGTTTAGGGTTTAGGGTGCTTTTGGAATTAGTGTTTAGGGTTTTTCGGGGTTTAGGGTTTAGGATTTAGGGTGTTAGGGTTAGTGTTAGGGTTAGGTTTAGGGTTAAGGTGAGGGTTAGGGTGAGGGTTAAGGTTAGGGTTAGGGTTAAGGTTAGTGTTAGTGTTAGAATATGGGTTAGGGTTAGGGATAGGGTTAGGGTTAGGGTTAGGGTTAGGGTTAAGGTTAGGGTTAGGGTTAGGGTTAGGGGTTTGGGTTAGGGTTAGTGTTAGGGGTTAGGGGTTAGTGTTAGGGTTAGGGTTAGGGTTAGGGTTAGGTTTAGTGTTAGGGTTATTATTAGGGGGTTAGGTTTTAGTTTAGGATTAGTTTTAGGGTTAGAATTAGAAATAGGGTTAGTGTTAGGATTAGGGTCAGGGTTAGGTTTAGAAATATGGTTAGGGTTAGGGTTAAGGGTAGGGTTAGGGTTAGGGTTAGAATTAAAGTTTAGGGTTTAGTGTTAGGATTAGGGATAGTGTGAGGTTTAGGGTTAGGTTTAGGGTTAAAGTTAGGGTTAGTGTTTGGGTTATGATTAGTGTTAGGATTAGGATTAGGGTTAGGGTCAGGTTTATGTTTATGGTTAGGGTTAGGGTTAGGGTTCGATTTAGGGTTAGGTTTAGGTTTATTGTTAGATTTAGGGTTTAGGGTTTAAGGTTTATGGTTTAGGATTGTTTAAGTTTAAGGGTGGATTAGGTTTAGGGTTTAGAGTTTAGTATTATGGTTACGGTTAGGGTTAGGGTTAGGGTTAGAGTTAGGGTTAGGGTTAGGGTTAGGGTTAGGGTTAAGGTTAGGGTTAGTGTTAGGGTTAGGGTTATGGTTAGTGTTAGGATTAGGGTTAGGGTTAGGGTCAGGGTTAGGTTTAGGGTTAGGGATAGGATTAGGGTTAGATTTAGGGTTAGGTTTAGGTTTATTGTTAGATTTAGGGTTTAGGGTTTAAGGTTTATGGTTTAGGATTGTTTAAGGTTTAGGGTGGATTAGGTTTAGGGTTTAGAGTTTAGTGTTATGGTTACGGTTAGGGTTAGGGTTAGGGATGGGGTTAGGGTTAGGTTTAGGGTTATGGTAAGGGTTAGGTTTAGGGTTAGGGTTAGGGTTAGGGTAAAAGTTAGGGGGTTAGTGTTAGGGTTTGTGTTAGGGTTAGGGTTAGGGTTAGGTTAGGGTTAAGGTTAGGGTTAGGGTTAGGGTTAGGGTTAGTGAAAGGGTTAGGGTTATTATTAGGGGGTTAGGTTTAAGTTTAGGATTAGTGTTAGGGTTAGAATTAGAAATAGGGTTAGTGTTAGGATTAGGGTCAGGGTTAGGTTTAGGGTTAGGGTTAGGGTTAGGGTTAGGGTCAGGGAGGGTTTAGGGTTAGGGTTAGGGTTAGGGTTAGGGTTAGATTTAGGGTTAGGTTTAGGTTTATTTTTAGATTTAGGTGTTAGGGTCTAAGGTTTATGGATTAGGATTGTTTAAGGTTTAGGGTGGATTAGGTTTAGGGTTTAGAGTTTAGTGTTATGGTTACGGTTAGGGTTAGTGTTAGGGTTAGGATTAGGGTTAAGGTTAGGGTTAGGATTAGGTTTAGGGTTAGGGTTAGGGTTAGGGTTAGTGTTAGGGTTAGGTTTAGGATTAGGGTTAGGGTAAGGGTTAGGGGTTAGGGTTAGGGTTATGGTTATTGTTAGGTTTAGGGTTTAGGGTTTAGTGTTTAGGGTTTAAGATTTGGGGTTTAGGATTGTTTAAGATTTAGGGTAGTTTAGGTTAAGTGTTTAGGGTTTAGAGTTTAGGATTGTTTAAGGTTTAGGGTTGTTTATGGTATAGTGTTTAGGGTTAAAAGTTTAGGGTTGTTTAGGGTTTAGTGTTTAGGGTTTAGGGTTGTTTAAGGTTTAGTGTTTAAGGTTTAGGTTTTGGGTTGTTTTGGGTTTAGTGTTTAGTGTTTAGTGTTGTTTAGGGTATAGTGTTAATGGTTTAGGGTTTAGGGTTATTTAGGGATTAGTGTTAAAGTTTAAGGTATAGGGTTGTTTATGGTTTAGTGTTTAGGGTTGTTTATGGTTTAGTGATTAGGGTTGTTTAGGGTTGTTTAGAGGTTAGTGTTTAGGATTATTCAGGGTTTATGATTTAGGGTTGTTCAGGGTTTAGGATTTATGGTTGTTCGGGGTTTAGGATTTAGGGATTAAGGTTAAGGGGTTAGGGTTAGAGTTAGGGTTAGGGTTAGCATTAGGGTTAGAGTTAGGGTTAGAGTTAGGGTTATGGGGTTATGTTAGGCTTAATGTTAGGGTTAGGGTTATGGGGTTAAGGTTAGGGTTGGGGTTAGTGTTAGGTTTAGGTTTAGGGTTAGGGTTAGGGTTATGGTTATTCTTAGATTTATGGTTTAAAATTTAGGGTTTATGGTTTAAGGTTTAGGGTTTAGGATTGTTTAAGTTTTAGGGTGGTTTAGGTTTAGGGTATAGAATTTAGCGTTTAAGATTGTTTAATGGTTAGGGTTGTTTAGGTTTTAGCGTTTAGAGTTGTTTAGGGTTTTTTACGTTTGTTTATAATTTAGTGTTTATGGTTGTTCAGGATTTATGATTCAGGATATTTTAAGGTTTAGGGTTTAAGGTTGTAGAGTGTTTTAGGGTTTAGGGTATAATGTTTAGGGTTAAGGGTTTAGGGTTGTTTAGGGTATAGTGTTAATAGTTTTAGGGTTTAGGCTTGTTTAGGGTTTAGTGTTTAGGGTTTAGGGTTTAGGGTTTTTTAGCGTTTAGTGTTTATAGTTTAGGGTTTAGGGTGCTTTTGGAATTAGTGTTTAGGGTTTTTCGGGGTTTAGGGTTTAGGATTTAGGGTGTTAGGGTTAGTGTTAGGGTTAGGTTTAGGGTTAAGGTGAGGGTTAGGGTGAGGGTTAAGGTTAGGGTTAGGGTTAAGGTTAGTGTTAGTGTTAGGGTAAGGGTTAGGGTTAGGGATAGGGTTAGGGTTAGGGTTAGGGTTAGGGTTAGGGTTAGGGTTAGGGTTAGGGTTAGGGTTAGGGGTTAGGGTTAGGGTTAGTGTTAGGGGTTAGGGGTTAGTGTTAATGTTAGGGTTAGGGTTAGGGTTAGTGTTAGGTTTAGTGTTAGGGTTATTATTAGGGGGTTAGGTTTGAGTTAAGGATTAGTGTTAGGGTTAGAATTAGAAATAGGGTTAGTGTTAGGATTAGGGTCAGGGTTAGGTTTAGGGATAGGGTTAGGGTTAGGGTTAAGGGTAGGGTTAGGGTTAGGATTAGATTTAAAGTTTAGGGTTTAGTGTTAGGATTAGAGATAGTGTGAGGTTTAGGGTTAGGTTTAGGGTTAGGGTTAGGGTTAGTGTTTGGGTTATGATTAGTGTTAGGATTATGGTTAGGGTTAGGGTCAGGTTTAGGTTTAGGGTTAGGGTTAGGGTTAGATTTAGGGTTAGGTTTAGGTTTATTGTTAGATTTAGGGTTTAGGGTTTAAGGTTTATGGTTTAGGATTGTTTAAGGTTTAGGGTGGATTAGGTTTAGGGTTTAGAGTTTAGTGTTATGGTTACGGTTAGGGTTAGGGTTAGGGATGGGGTTAGGGTTAGGTTTAGGGTTATGGTAAGGGTTAGGTTTAGGGTTAGGGTAAAAGTTAGGGGGTTAGTGTTAGGGTTTGTGTTAGGGTTAGGGTTAGGTTATGGTTAAGGTTAGGGTTAGGGTTAGGGTTAGGGTTAGGTTAGGGTTAGAGTTAGGGTTAGGGTTAGGGTTAGGGGTTAGGGTTAGTGAAAGGGTTAGGGTTATTGTTAGGGGGTTAGGTTTAAGTTTAGGATTAGTGTTAGGGTTAGAATTAGAAATAGGGTTAGTGTTTAGGATTAGGGTCAGGGTAGGGTTTAGGGTTAGGGTTAGGGTTAGGGTTAGGGTCAGTGAGGGTTTAGGGTTAGGGTTAGGGTTAGGGTTAGATTTAGGGTTAGGTTTAGGTTTATTGTTAGATTTAGGATTTAGGGTCTAAGGTTTATGGATTAGGATTGTTTAAGGTTTAGGGTGGATTAGGTTTAGGGTTTAGAGTTTAGTGTTATGGTTACGGTTAGGGTTAGGGTTAGGATTAGGGTTAAGGTTAGGGTTAGGATTAGGTTTAGGGTTAGGGTTAGGGTTAGGGTTAGGGTTAGGGTTAGGGTTAGGGTTAGGATTAGGGTTAGGGTAAGGGTTAGGGGTTAGGGTTAGGGTTATGGTTATTGTTAGGTTTAGGGTTTAGGGTTTAGTGTTTAGGGTTTAAGATTTGGGGTTTAGGATTGTTTAAGATTTAGGGTAGTTTAGGTTAAGTGTTTAGGGTTTAGAGTTTAGGATTGTTTAAGGTTTAGGGTTGTTTATGGTATATTGTTTAGGGTTAAAATTTAGGGTTGTTTAGGGTTTAGTGTTTAGGGTTTAGGGTTGTGTAAGGTTTAGTGTTTAAGGTTTAGGTTTTAGGGTTGTTTTGGGTTTAGTGTTTAGTGTTTTTTAGGGTATAGTGTTAATGGTTTAGGGTTTAGGGTTATTTAGGGATTAGTGTTTAAGGTTTAAGGTATAGGGTTGTTTATGGTTTAGTGTTTAGGGTTGTTTATGGTTTAGTGATTAGGGTTGTTTAGGGTTGTTTAGATGTTAGTGTTTAGGGTTATTAAGGGTTTATGATTTAGGGTTGTTCAGGGTTTAGGATTTATGGTTGTTCGGGGTTTAGGATTTAGGGATTAAGGTTAAGGGGTTAGGGTTAGAGTTAGGGTTAGGGTTAGCATTAGGGTTAGAGTTAGGGTTAGAGTTAGGGTTATGGGGTTATGTTAGGCTTAAGGTTAGGGTTAGGGTTATGGGGTTAAGGTTAGGGTTGGGGTTAGTGTTAGGTTTAGGTTTAGGGTTAGGGTTAGGGTTATGGTTTTTCTTAGATTTATGGTTTATAATTTAGGGTTTATGGTTTAAGGTTTAGGGTTTAGGATTGTTTAAGTTTTTAGGGCCGTTGCTAGGGCCGTTGTTAGGGCCGTTGCTAGGGCCCTTGTTAGGGCCGTTGCTAGGATTAGGGATAGTGTGAGGTTTAGGGTTAGGTTTAGGGTTAGTGTTAGGGTTAGTGTTTGGGTTATTATTACTGTTATTATTAGGGTTAGGGTTAGGGTCAGGTTTAGGTTTAGGGTTAGGGTTAGGGTTAGGGTTAGATTTAGGGTTAGGTTTAGGTTTATTGTTAGATTTAGGGTTTAGGGTTTAAGGTTTAAGGTTTAGGATTGTTTAAGGTTTAGGGTAGATTAGGTTTAGGGTTTAGAGTTTAGTATTATGGTTACGGTTAGGGTTAGGGTTAGGGTTAGAGTTAGGGTTAGGGTTAGGGTTAGGGTTAGTGTTAGGGTTAAGGTTAGGGTTAATGTTAAGGTTAGGGTTATGGTTAGTGTTATTATTAGGGTTAGGTTTAGGGTCAGGATTAGGTTTAGGGTTAGGGATAGGGTTAGGGTTAGATTTAGGGTTAGGTTTAGGTTTATTGTTAGATTTAGGGTTTAGGGTTTAAGGTTTATGGTTTAGGATTGTTTAAGGTTTAGGGTGGATTAGGTTTAGTGTTTAGAGTTTAGTGTTATGGTTACGGTTAGGGTTAGGATTAGGGTTAAGGTTAGGGTTAGGGTTAGGGTTAGGGTTAGGGTTAGGGTTACGGTTAGGGTTAGGGTTAGGGTTAGGTTTAGGGTTAGGGTTAGGGTTAGGTTTAGGGTAAGGGTTAGGGGTTAGGGTTAGGGTTAGGGTTAAAGTTAGGGTTAGGGTTAAGTTTAGGGTTAGGGTTAGGGTTAGGGTTAGGGTTAGGGTTAGGGTTAGGGTAAGGTTAGGGATAGGGTTAGGGCTAGGGTTAGGGGTTAGGGTTAGGGTTAGGGTTAGGGTTAGGATTAGGGTTAGGGTTAGTGTTAGGGTTAGGGTTAGGGTTAGGGTAGGGTAGGGTTATGGTTATTCTTAGATTTATGGTTTAAAATTTAGGGTTTATGGTTTAAGGTTCAGGGTTTAGGATTGTTTAAGTTTTTAGGGCCATTGCTAGGGCCGTTGTTAGGGCCGTTGCTAGGGCCCTTGTTATGGCCATTGCTAGGGCCATTGCTAGGGCCGTTGTTAGGGCCGTTGCTAGGGCCGTTGTTAGGGCCGTTGCTAGGGCCGTTGTTAGGGCCGTTGCTAGGGCCGTTGCTAGGGCCCTTGTTAGGGCCGTTGCTAGGGCCGTTGCTAAGGCCGTTGCTAGGGCCGTTGCTAGGGCCGTTGCTAGGGCGGTTTTTCGGGCCGTTGTTAGGGCCTTTGTTAGGGCTGTTGCTAGGGTCGTTGTTAGGTCCGTTGCTAGGGCCATTGTTAGGGCCGTTGCTAGGGCCGTTCCTAGGGCCGTTGTTAGGGCCGTTGCTAGGGCCGTTGTTAGGGCCTTTGCTAGGTTCGTTGTTAGGGCCGTTGCTAGGGCCCTTGTTAGGGCCGATGCTAGGGCCGTTGTTAGGGCCGTTCCTAGGGCCGTTGTTAGGACCGTTGCTAGGGCCGTTGCAAGGGCCGTAGTTAGGGCCGTTGCCAGGGCCCTTGTTAGGGCCGTTGCTAGGGCCTTTGCTAGGGCCGTTGCTACGGCCGTTGCTAGGGCCGTTGCAAGGGCCCTTGTTAGGGCCGTTGCTAGGGCGGTTGTTAGGGCCGTTTCTAGGGCCGTTGCTTGGGCCGTTGCTAGGGCCCTTGTTTGGGCCGTTGCTAGGGCCCTTGTTAGGGCCGTTGCTAGGGCCGTTGCTAGGGCCGTTTCAAGGACCGTTGTTAGGGCTGTTGCTAGGGCCCTTGTTAGGGCCGTTGCTAGGGCTGTTGTTAGGGCCCTTGTTAGGGCCGTTGCTAGGGCCCTCGTTAGGGCCTTTGCTAGGGCCGTTGCTAGGACCGTTGTTAGGGCCGTTGCTAGGGCCCTTTTTAGGGCTGTTGGTAGGGCCGTTGCTAGGGCCGTTGCAAGGGCCGTTGTTAGGGCCGTTGCTAGGGCCCTTTTTAGGGCCGTTGCTAGGGCCGTTGTTAGGGCCGTTGCTAGGGCCGTTGTTAGGGCCGTTGGTAGGGCCGTTGCTAGGGCCGTTGTTAGGGCCCTTGTTAGGGCCGTTGCTAGGGCCCTTGTTAGGGCCGTTGCTAGGGCCCTTGTTAGGGCCGTTGATAGGGCCCTTGTTAGGGCCGTTGCTAGGGCCGTTGCTAGGGCCGTTTCAATGGCTGTTGTTAGGGCTGTTGCTAGGGCCCTTGTTAGGGCCGTTGCTAGGGTCGTTGTTAGGGCCGTTGCTAGGGCCGTTGCTAGGGCCGTTGCTAGGGCCCTTGTTAGGGCCGTTGCTAGGGCCCTTGTTAGGGCCTTTGCTAGGGCCCTTGTTAGGGCCGTTGCTAGGGCCGTTGCTAGGGCCCTTGTTAGGGCCGTTGCTAGGGCCGTTGCTAGGGCCGTTGCTAGGGCCGTTGCTAGGGCCGTTGCTAGGGCCCTTGTTAGGGCCGTTGCTAGGGCCGTAGCTAGGGCCGTTGCTAGGGCCGTTGCTAGGGCCGTTGCTAGGGCCCTTGTCAGGGCCGTTGCTAGGGCCCTTGTTAGGGCCGTTGCTAGGGCCCTTATTATGTCCGTTGCTAGGGCCCTTGTTAGGGCCGTTGCTAGGGCCCTTGTTAGGGCCGTTGCTAGGGCCGTTCCTAGATCCGTTGCTTGGGCCGTTGCAAGGGCCGTTGTTAGGGCTGTTGCTAGGGCCCATGTTAGGGCCGTTGCTAGGGCCGTTGCTAGGGCCGTTGCTAGGGCCGTTGCTAGGGCCCTTGTTAGGGCCGTTGCTAGGGCCCTTGTTACGGCCGTTGCTAGGGACCTTGTTAGGGCCGTTGCTAGGGCCCTTGTTAGGGCCGTTGCTAGGGCCGTTGCTAGGGCCGTTGCTAAAGCCGTTTCTAGGGCCGTTGTTAGGGCCGTTGCTAGGGCCGTTGCTAGGGCCGTTGCAAGGGCCGTTGTTAGGGCTGTTGTTAGGTCCGTTGCTAGGGCCGTTGCTAGCTCCGTTGCTAGGGCCCTTGTTAGGGCCGTTGCTACGGCCGTTGCTAGGGCCGTTGTTACGGCCGTTGTTAGGGCCCTTGTTAGGGCCGTTGCTAGGGCCGTTGCTAGGCTCGTTGTTAGGGCCGTTCTTAGGGCCGTTGCTAGGGCCGTTGCTAGGGCCGTTGTTAGGGCCGTTGCTAGGGCCGTTGCTAGGGCCGTTGCTAGCGCCCTTGTTAGGGCCGTTGCTAGGGCCCTTGTTAGGGCCGTTGCTAGGGCCCTTGTTAGGGCCGTTGCTAGGGCCCTTGTTAGGGCCGTTGCTAGGGCCCTTGTTAGGGCCGTTGCTAGGGCCGTTGCTAGGGCCGTTGTTACGGCCGTTGTTAGGGCCGTTGCTAGGGCCGTTGCTAGGGCCGTTGCTAGGCTCGTTGTTAGGGCCGTTGGTAGGGCAGTTGGTAGGGCCGTTGCTAGGGCCGTTGTTAGGGCCGTTGCTAGGGCCGTTGCTAGGGCCCTTGTTAGTGCTGTTGCTACGGCCATTGCTAGGGCCGTTGTTAGGGTCGATGTTAGGGCCCTTGTTTGGGCCGTTGCTAGGGCCCTTGTTAGGGCAGTTGCTAGGGCCGTTGCTAGGGCCGTTTCAAAGGCCGTTGTTAGGGCCGTTGCTAGGGCCCTTGTTTGGGCCGTTGCTAGGGCCGTTGCTAAGGCCGTTGTTACGGCCGTTGTTAGGGCCTTTGTTAGGGCCGTTGCTAGGGCCATTTCAAAGGCCGTTGTTAGGGCCGTTGCTAGGGCCCTTGTTAGGGCCCTTGTTTGGGCCGTTGCTAGGGCCCTTGTTAGGGCCGTTGCTAGGGCCGTTGCTAGGGCCGTTTCAAAGGCCGTTGTTAGGGCCGTTGCTAGGGCCCTTCTTAGGGCCGTTGCTAGGGCCGTTGCTAGGGTTGTTCCTAGGGCGGTTTCAAGGGCCGACGTTAGGGAGGTTGCTAAAGCCCTTGTTAGGGCCATTGCTAGGGCCGTTGTTAGGGCCGTTGCTAGGGCCGTTGCTAGGGCCGTTGCTAGGGCCGTTGCTAGGGCCGTTGCTATGGCCCTTGTTAGGGCCGTTGCTAGGGCCCTTGTTTGGGCAGTTGCTAGGGCCCTTGTTAGGGCCGTTGATAGGGCCCTTGTTAGGGCCGTTGCTAGGGCCGTTGCTAGGGCCATTGCTAGGGCCGTTTATAGGGCCGTTGCTAGGGCTGTTGGTAGGGCCGTTGTTGGGCCGTTGCTAGGGCCGTTGCTAGGGCCGTTGCTAGGGCCATTGCTAGGGCCGTTGTTAGGGCCGTTGTTAGGTCCGTTGCTAGGGCCTTTGCTAGCTCCGTTGCTAAGGCCTTTGTTAGGGCCGTTGCTAGGGCCGTTGCTAGGGCCGTTGCTAGGACCGTTTCTAGGGCCCTTGTTAGGGCCGTTGCTAGGGCCCTTGTTAGGGCCGTTGCTAGGGCCCTTGTTAGGGCCGTTGCTAGGGCCGTTGCTAGGGCCGTTGTTACGGCCGTTGTTAGGGCCCTTGTTAGGGCCCTTGCTAGGGCCGTTGCTAGGGCCGTTGTTAGGGCCGTTGTTAGGGCCGTTGGTAGGGTTGTTGCTAGGGCCGTTGTTAGGGCCGTTGCTAGGGCCGTTGCTAGGGCCCTTGTTAGGGCCCTTGTTTTGGTCGTTGCTAGGGCCGTTGCTAGGGCCATTTCAAAGGCCGTTGTTAGGGCCGTTGCTAGGGCCCTTGTTAGGGCCGTTGCTAGGGCCGTTGTTAGGGCCGTTGCTAGGGCCGTTGCTAGGGCCGTTGCTAGGGTTGTTCCTAGGGCCGTTTCAAGGGCCGTTGTTAGGGCCGTTGATAGGGCCCTTGTTAGGGCCGTTGCTAGGGCCGTTGTTAGGGCCGTTGCTAGGGCCCTTGTTAGGGCCATTGCTAGGGCCGTTGCTAGGGCCATTGCTAGGGCCGTAGCTAGGGCCGTTGCTAGGGCCGTTATTAGGGCCGTTGCTAGCGCCCTTGTTAGGGCCGTTGCTAGGGCCCTTGTTAGGGCCGTTGCTAGGGCCCTTTTTAGGGCCGTTGCTAGGGCCCTTGTTAGGGCAATTGCTAGGGCCGTTGCTAGGGCCGTTGCTAGGGCCGTTTCTAGGGCCGTTGTTAGGGCCGTTGGTAGGGCCGTTGCTATGGCCCTTGTTAGGGCCGTTGCTAGGGCCGTTGCTAGGGCCGTTTCAAAGGCCGTTGTTAGGGCCGTTGCTAGGGCTTTTGTTAGGGCCGTTGCTAGGGCCGTTGCTAGGGCCGTTGCTAGGGCCGTTGTTAGGGTCGATGTTAGGGCCCTTGTTTGGGCCGTTGCTAGGGCCCTTGTTAGGGCCGTTGCTAGGGCCGTTGCTAGGGCCGTTTCAAAGGCCGTTGTTAGGGCCGTTGCTAGGGCCCTTGTTAGGGCCGTTGCTAGGGCCGTTGCTAGGGCCGTTGTTACGGCCGTTGTTAGGGCCCTTGTTAGGGCCGTTGCTAGGGCCGTTGCTAGGGCCGTTGTTAGGGTCGTTGTTAGGGCCGTTGGTAGGGCCGTTGCTATGGCCCTTGTTAGGGCCGTTGCTAGGGCCCTTGTTAGGGGGGTTGCTAGGGCCCTTGTTAGGGCCGTTGCTAGGGCCGTTGCTATGGCCATTGTTAGGGCCGTTGCTAGGGCCGTTGCTATGGCCCTTGTTAGGGCCGTTGCTAGGGCCCTTGTTTGGGCCGTTGCTAGGGCCCTTGTTAGGGCCGTTGATAGGGCCCTTGTTAGGGCCGTTGCTAGGGCCGTTGTTAGGCCCATGTTAGGGCCATTGCTAGGGCCGTTGCTAGGGCCGTTGCTAGGGCCGTTGCTAGGGCCGTTGCTAGGGCCGTTGCTAGGGCACTTGTTAGGGCCGTTGCTAGGGCCGTAGCTAGGGCCGTTGCTAGGGCCGTTGCTAGGGCCGTTGCTAGGGCCCTTGTTAGGGCCGTTGCTAGGGCCCTTGTTAGGGCCGTTGCTAGGGCCGTTGCTAGGGCCTTTGTTACGGCCGTTGCTAGGGCCCTTGTTAGGGCCGTTGCTAGGGCCGTTGTTAGGGTCGTTGTTAGGGCCCTTGTTTGGGCCGTTGCTAGGGCCGTTGCTATGGCCCTTGTTAGGGCCGTTGTTAGGGTCGTTGTTAGGGCCCTTGTTTGGGCCATTGCTAGGGCCCTTGTTAGGGCCGTTGCTAGGGCCGTTGCTAGGGCCGTTGCTAGGGCCGTTGTTAGGGCCGTTGCTAGGGCCGTTGTTAGGGCCGTTGCTAGGGCCTTTGCTAGGGCCGTTGCTAGGGCCGTTGCTAGGGCCGTTGCTAGGGCCGTTGCTAGGGCCGTTGCTAGGGCCGTTGTTAGGGCCGTTGCTAGGGCCGTTGTTAGGGCCGTTGTTAGGGCCGTTGCTAGGTCCGTTGCTAGGGCCGTTGCTAGGGCCGTTTCAAAGGCTGTTGTTAGGGCCGTTGCTAGGGCCCTTGTTAGGGCCGTTGCTAGGGCCATTGTTATGGCTGTTGCTAGGGAATTTGCTAGGGCCCTTGTTAGGGCCGTTGCTAGGGCCGTTGCTAGGGCCGTTGCTAGGGCCGTTGCTAGGGCCCTTGTTAGGGCCGTTGCGAGGGCCCTTGTTAGGGCCGTTGCTAGGGCCCTTGTTAGGGCCGTTGCTAGGGCCCTTGTTAGGGCCGTTGCTAGGGCCCTTGTTAGGGCCGTTGCTAGGGCCCTTGTTAGGGCCGTTGCTAGGGCCGTTGCTAGGGCCATTTCTAGGGCCGTTTATAGGGCCGTTGCTAGGGCCGTTGGTAGGGCCGTTGCTATAGCCGTTGCTAGGGCCGTTGCTAGGGCCGTTGCTAGGGCCGTTGCTAGGGCCGTTGTTAGGGCCGTTGTTAGGTCCGTTGCTAGGGCCGTTGCTAGCTCCGTTGCTAAGGCCTTTGTTAGGGCCGTTGCTAGGGCCGTTGCTAGCGCCGTTGCTAGGGCCGTTTCTAGGGCCCTTGTTAGGGCCGTTGCTAGGGCCCTTGTTAGGGCCGTTGCTAGGGCCCTTGTTAGGGCCGTTGCTAGGGCCCTTGTTAGGGCCGTTGCTAGGGCCGTTGCTAGGGCCGTTGTTACGGCCGTTGTTAGGGCCCTTGTTAGGGCCGTTGTTAGGGCCGTTGCTAGGGCCCTTGTTAGGGCCGTTGTTAGGGCCGTTGGTAGGGTTGTTGCTAGGGCCGTTGTTAGGGCCGTTGCTAGGGCCGTTGCTAGGGCCATTTCAAAGGCCGTTGTTAGGGCCGTTGCTAGGGCCCTTTTTAGGGCCGTTGCTAGGGCCGTTGTTAGGGCCGTTGCTAGGGCCGTTGCTAGGGCCGTTGCTAGGGTTGTTCCTAGGGCCGTTTCAAGGGCCGTTGTTAGGGCCGTTGCTAGGGCCCTTGTTAGGGCCGTTGCTAGGGCCGTTGTTAGGGCCGTTGCTAGGGCCGTAGCTAGGGCCGTTGCTAGGGCCGTTATTAGGGCCGTTGCTAGCGCCCTTGTTAGGGCCGTTGCTAGGGCCGTTGCTAGGGCCATTGCTAGGGCCTTTGCTAGGGCCCTTGTTAGGGCCGTTGCTAGGTCCCTTGTTAGGGCCGTTGCTAGGGCCCTTGTTAGGGCCGTTGCTAGGGCCGTTGCTAGGGCCGTTGCTAGGGCCGTTTCTAGGGCCGTTGCTAGGGCCGTTGCTAGGGCCGTTGCAAGGGCCGTTGTTAGGGCTGTTGTTAGGTCCGTTGCTAGGGCCGTTGCTAGCTCCGTTGCTAGGGCCCTTGTTAGGGCCGTTGCTAGGGCCCTTGTTAGGGCCGTTCCTAGGGCCCTTGTTAGGGCCGTTGTTACGGCCGTTGTTAGGGCCGTTGCTAGGGCCGTTGCTAGGGCCGTTGCTAGGCTCGTTGTTAGGGCCGTTGGTAGGGCCGTTGCTAGGGCCGTTGTTAGGGCCGTTGCTAGGGCCGTTGCTAGGGCCCTTGTTAGGGCTGTTGCTAGGGCCATTGCTAGGGCCGTTGTTAGGGTCGTTGTTAGGGCCCTTGTTTGGGCCGTTGCTAGGGCCCTTGTTAGGGCCGTTGCTAGGGCCGTTGCTAGGGCCGTTTCAAAGGCCGATGTTAGGGCCCTTGTTAGGGCCGTTGCTAGGGCCGTTGCTAGGGCCGTTGTTAGGGCCGTTGTTAGGGCCGTTGGTAGGGCCGTTGCTAGGGCCGTTGTTAGGGCCGTTGCTAGATCCGTTGCTAGGGCCCTTGTTAGGGCCGTTGCTAGGACCGTTGCTAGGTCCGTTGTTAGGGCCGTTGCTAGGGCCGTTGCTAGGGCCTTTGTTAGGGCCGTTGCTAGGGCCGTTGTTAGGGCCGTTGCTAGGGCCCTTGTTAGGGACGTTGCTAGGGCCGTTGTTAGGGCCGTTGCTAGGGCCGTTGCTAGGGCCGTTGCTAGGGTTGTTCCTAGGGCCGTTTCAAGGGCCGTTGTTAGGGCCGTTGCTAGGGCCCTTGTTAGGGCCGTTGCTAGGGCCGTTGTTAGGTCCGTTGCTAGGTCCCTTGTTAGGGCCATTGCTAGGGCCGTTGCTAGGGCCGTTGCTAGGGCCGTTGCTAGGGCCCTTGTTAGGGCAGTTGCTAGGGCTGTTGCTAGGGCCGTTGCTAGGGTCGTTGCTAGGGCCCTTGTTAGGGCCGTTGCAAGGGCCCTTGTTTGGGCCGTTGCTAGGGCCGTTGCTAGGGCCGTTTCAAAGGCTGTTATTAGTGCCGTTGCTAGGGCCCTTGTTAGGGCTATTTCGAGGGCCATTGTTAGGGCCGTTGCTAGGGCCGTTGCTAGGGCCCTTGTTAGGGCCGTTGCTAGGGCCCTTGTTAGGGCCGTTGCTAGGGCCCTTGTTAGGGCCGTTGCTAGGGCCGTTGCTAGGGCCCTTGTTAGGGCTGTTGGTAGGGCCGTTGGTAGGGCCGTTGCTAGGGCCGTTGCTAGGGCCGTTGCTAGGGCCGTTGCTAGGACCGTTGCTAGGGCCGTTGGTAGGGTCGTTGTTACGGCCCTTGTTTAGGCCGTTGCTAGGGCCCTTGTTA
Source organism: Micromys minutus (assembly GCF_963924665.1). Taxonomy (NCBI): domain Eukaryota; kingdom Metazoa; phylum Chordata; class Mammalia; order Rodentia; family Muridae; genus Micromys; species Micromys minutus. The sequence continues at coordinate 385,674 of NW_027667146.1, forward strand.
GGGCCGTTGCTAGGGCCGTTGCTAGGGCCATTTCAAAGGCCGTTGTTAGGGCCGTTGCTAGGGCCCTTGTTAGGGCCGTTGCTAGGGCCGTTGCTAGGGTTTTTCCTAGGGCCGTTTCAAGGGCCGTTGTTACGGCCGTTGCTAGGGCCCTTTTTAGGGCCGTTGCTAGGGCCGTACTAGGGCCGTTGCTAGGGCCGTTGCTAGGGCCGTTGTTAGGGCGGTTGCTAGGGCCGTTGCTAGGGCCCTTGTTAGGGCCGTGGCTAGGGCCATTGCTAGGGCCGTTGCTAGGGCCGTTGCTAGGGCCGTTGCTATGGCCCTTGTTAGGGCCGTTGCTAGGGCCCTTGTTTAGGCCGTTGCTAGGGCCCTTGTTAGGGCCGTTGCTAGGGCCGTAGCTAGGGCCGTTTCTAGGGCCGTTGCTAGGGCCGTTGCTAGGGCCCTGGTTAGGGCCGTTGCTAGGGCCCTGGTTAGGGCCGTTGCTAGGGCCCTTCTTAGGGCCGTTGCTAGGGCCCTTGTTAGGGCCGTTTCTAGGGCCCTTGTTAGGGCCGTCGCTAGGGCCATTCCTAGGGCCGTTGTTAGGGCCGTTGCTAGGACCGTTGCTAGGGCCGTTGCTAGGGCCGTTGGTAGGGCCGTTGGTAGGGCCGTTGCTAGGGCCGTTGCTAGGGCCGTTGTTAGGGCCGTTGGTAGGGCCCTTGCTAGGGCCGTTGCTAGGGCCGTTGCTAGGGCCGTTGCTAGGGCCGTTGCTAGGGCCGTTGTTACGGCCGTTGTTAGGGCCGTTGTTAGGGCCGTTGTTAGGGCCGTTGGTAGGGCCGTTGCTAGGGCCGTTGTTAGGGCCGTTGCTAGGGCCGTTGCTAGGGCCGTTGCTAGGGCCATTTCAAAGGCCGTTGTTAGGGCCGTTGCTAGGGCCGTTGCTAGGGCCATTTCAAAGGCCGTTGTTAGGGCCGTTGCTAGGGCCCTTGTTAGGGCCGTTGCTAGGGCCGTTGTTAGGGCCGTTGCTAGGGCCGTTGCTAGGGCCGTTGCTAGGGTTGTTCCTAGGGCCGTTTCAAGGGCCGTTGTTAGGGCCGTTGCTAAGGCCGTTGCTAGGGTCGTTGCTAGGGACCTTGTTAGGGCCGTTGCAAGGGCCGTTGCTAGGGCCTTTGGTAGGGCCGTTGCTAGGGCCGTTGCTAGGGCCGTTGCTAGGGCCGTTGCTAGGGCCGTTGCTAGGGCCGTTGCTAGGGCCGTTGTTAGGGCCGTTGCTAGGGCCGTTGCTAGGGCCGTTGCTAGGCTCGTTGTTAGGGCCGTTGGTAGGGCCGTTGCTAGGGCCGTTGTTAGGGCCCTTGTTTGGGCCGTTGCTAGGGCCCTTGTTAGGGCCATTGCTAGGGCCGTTGCTAGGGCCGTTTCAAAGGCCGTTGTTAGGGCCGTTGCTAGGGCCCTTGTTAGGGCCGTTGCTAGGGCCGTTGCTAGGGCCGTTGCTAGGGTTGATCCTAGGGCCGTTTCAAGGGCCGTTCTTAGGGCCGTTGCTAGGGCCCTTGTTAGGGCCGTTGCTAGGGCCGTTGCTAGGGCCGTTGCTACGGCCGTTGCTAGGGCCGTTGCTAGGGCCGTTGCTATGGCCGTTGCTAGGGCCGTTGCTAGGGCCGTAGCTAGGGCCGTTGCTAGGGCCGTTGCTAGGGCCGTTGCTAGGGCCCTTGTTAGGGCCGTTGCTAGGGCCCTTGTTAGGGCCGTTGCTAGGGCCCTTGTTAGGGCCGTTGCTAGGGCCGTTGCTAGGGCCCTTGTTAGGGCCGTTGGTAGGGCCGTTGGTAGGGCCGTTGCTAGGGCCGTTGCTAGGGCCGTTGCTAGGGCCGTTGCTAGGACCGTTGCTAGGGCCGTTGCTAGGGCCGTTGGTAGGGTCGTTGTTACGGCCCTTGTTTAGGCCGTTGCTAGGGCCCTTGTTAGGGCCGTTGCTAGGGCCGTTGCTAGGGCCGTTTCAAAGGCCGTTGTTAGGGCCGTTGCTAGGGCCCTTGTTAGGGCCGTTGCTAGGGCCGTTGCTAGGGCCGTTGCTAGGGTTTTTCCTAGGGCCGTTTCAAGGGCCGTTGTTACGGCCGTTGCTAGGGCCCTTGTTAGGGCCGTTGCTAGGGCCGTACTAGGGCCGTTGCTAGGGCCGTTGCTAGGGCCGTTGTTAGGGCCGTTGCTAGGGCCGTTGCTAGGGCCCTTGTTAGGGCCGTGGCTAGGGCCATTGCTAGGGCCGTTGCTAGGGCCGTTGCTAGGGCCGTTGCTATGGCCGTAGCTAGGGCCGTTTCTAGGGCCGTTGCTAGGGCCGTTGCTAGGGCCCTGGTTAGGGCCGTTGCTAGGGCCCTGGTTAGGGCCGTTGCTAGGGCCCTTGTTAGGGCCGTTGCTAGGGCCCTTGTTAGGGCCGTTGCTAGGGCCCTTGTTAGGGCCGTCGCTAGGGCCATTCCTAGGGCCGTTGTTAGGGCCGTTGCTAGGACCGTTGCTAGGGCCGTTGCTAGGGCCGTTGCTAGGGCCCTTGTTAGGGCTGTTGCTAGGGCCGTTGCTAGGGCCGTTGTTAGGGTCGTTGTTAGGGCCCTTGTTTGGGCCGTTGCTAGGGCCCTTGTTAGGGCCGTTGCTAGGGCCGTTGCTAGGGTTTTTCCTAGGGCCGTTTCAAGGGCCGTTGTTAGGGCCGTTGCTAGGGCCCTTGTTAGGGCCGTTGCTAGGGCCGTTGCTAGGGCCGTTGCTAGGGCCGTTGTTAGGGCCGTTGCTAGGGCCGTTGCTAGGGCCCTTGTTAGGGCCGTGGCTAGGGCCATTGCTAGGGCCATTGCTAGGGCCGTTGCTAGGGCCGTTGCTAGGGCCGTTGCTAGGGCCGTTGCTAGGGCCGTTGCTAGGGCCGTAGCTAGGGCCGTTGCTAGGGCCGTTGCTAGGGCCGTTGCTATGGCCCTTGTTAGGGCCGTTGCTAGGGCCCTTGTTTGGGCCGTTGCTAGGGCCGTAGCTAGGCCCGTTTCTAGGGCCGTTGCTAGGGCCGTTGCTAGGGCCCTTGTTAGGGCCGTTGCTAGGGCCCTTGTTAGGGCCGTTGCTAGGGCCCTTGTTAGGGCCGTTGCTAGGGCCCTTGTTAGGGCCGTTGCTAGGGCCCTTGTTAGGGCCGTTGCTAGGGCCGTTGCTAGGGCCGTTGTTAGGGCCGTTGCTAGGGCCGTTGTTAGGGCCGTTGCTAGGGCCGTTGTTAGGGCCGTTGTTAGGGCCGTTGGTAGGGCCGTTGCTAGGGCCGTTGTTAGGGCCGTTGCTAGGGCCGTTGCTAGGGCCGTTGCTAGGGCCCTTGTTAGGGCCGTTGCTAGGGCCCTTGTTAGGGCCGTTGCTAGGGCCCTTGTTAGGGCCGTTGCTAGGGCCGTGGCTAGGGCCGTTGTTACGGCCGTTGTTAGGGCCCTTGTTAGGGCCGTTGCTAGGGCCGTTGTTAGGGCCGTTGGTAGGGCCGTTGCTAGGGCCCTTGTTAGGGCCGTTGCTAGGGCCGTTGCTAGGGCCGTTTCAAAGGCCGTTGTTAGGGCCGTTGCTAGGGCCCTTGTTAGGGCCGTTGCTAGGGCCGTTGTTAGGGCCGTTGCTAGGTCCGTTGCTTGGGCCGTTGCTAGGGTTGTTCCTAGGGCCGTTTCAAGGGCCGTTGTTAGGGCCGTTGCTAGGGCCCTTGTTAGGGCCGTTGCTAGGGCCCTTGTTTGGGCCGTTGCTAGGGCCCTTGTTAGGGCCGTTGCTAGGGCCGTAGCTAGGGCCGTTGCTAGGGCCGTTGCTAGGGCCGTTGCTAGGGCCCTGGTTAGGGCCGTTGCTAGGGCCCTGGTTAGGGCCGTTGCTAGGGCCCTTGTTAGGGCCGTCGCTAGGGCCCTTGTTAGGGCCGTCGCTAGGGCCCTTGTTAGGGCCGTCGCTAGGGCCATTCCTAGGGCCGTTGCTAGGGCCGTTGTTAGGGCCGTTGGTAGGGCCGTTGGTAGGGCCGTTTAGGGCCGTTGCTAGGGCCATTGTTAGGGCCGTTGTTAGGGCCGTTGGTAGGGCCGTTGCTAGGGCCGTTGCTAGGGCCGTTGCTAGGGCCGTTGCTAGGGCCGTTGTTAGGGCCGTTGCTAGGGCCGTTGCTAGGGCCCTTGTTAGGGCCGTTGCTAGGGCCGTTGCTAGGGCCGTTTCAAAGGCCGTTGTTAGGGCCGTTGCTAGGGCCCTTGTTAGGGCCGTTGCTAGGGCCGTTGTTAGGGCCGTTGCTAGGGCCGTTGCTAGGGCCGTTGCTACGGTTGTTCCTAGGGCCGTTTAAAGGGCCGTTGTTAGGGCCGTTGCTAGGGCCCTTGTTAGGGCCGTTGCTAAGGCCGTTGCTAGGGTCGTTGCTAGGGACCTTGTTAGGGCCGTTGCAAGGGCCGTTGCTAGCTCCTTTGGTAGGGCCGTTGCTAGGGCCGTTGCTAGGGCCGTTGCTAGGGCCGTTGTTAGGGCCGTTGCTAGGGCCGTTGCTAGGGCCGTTGCTAGGCTCGTTGTTAGGGCCGTTGGTAGGGCCGTTGGTAGGGCCGTTGCTAGGGCCGTTGTTAGGGCCGTTGCTAGGGCCGTTGCTAGGGCCCTTGTTAGGGCTGTTGCTAGGGCCGTTGCTAGGGCCGTTGTTAGGGTCGTTGCTAGGGCCCTTGTTAGGGCCGTTGCTAGGGCCCTTGTTAGGGCCGTTGCTAGGGCCGTTGCTAGGGTTTTTCCTAGGGCCGTTTCAAGGGCCGTTGTTAGGGCCGTTGCTAGGGCCCTTGTTAGGGCCGTTGCTAGGGCCGTTGCAAGGGCCGTTGCTAGGGCCGTTGCTAGGGCCGTTGTTAGGGCCGTTGCTAGGGCCGTTGCTAGGGCCCTTGTTAGGGCCGTGGCTAGGGCCATTGCTAGGGCCGTTGCTAGGGCCGTTGCTAGGGCCGTTGCTATGGCCCTTGTTAGGGCCGTTGCTAGGGCCGTAGCTAGGGCCGTTTCTAGGGCCGTTGTTAGGGCCGTTGCTAGGGCCGTTGCTAGGGCCCTGGTTAGGGCCGTTGCTAGGGCCCTGATTAGGGCCGTTGCTAGGGCCCTTGTTAGGGCCGTTGCTAGGGCCCTTGTTAGGGCCGTTGCTAGGGCCCTTGTTAGGGCCGTCGCTAGGGCCATTCCTAGGGCCGTTGTTAGGGCCGTTGCTAGGGCCGTTGCTAGGGCCGTTGTTAGGGCCGTTGGTAGGGCCGTTGGTAGGGCCGTTGCTAGGGTCGTTGCTAGGGACCTTGTTAGGGCCGTTGCAAGGGCCGTTGCTAGGGCCGTTGCTAGGGCCGTTGCTAGGGCCGTTGCTAGGGCCCTTGTTAGGGCCGTTGCTAGGGCCGGTGCTAGGGCCGTTGCTAGGGCCGTTGCTAGGGCCCTTGTTAGGGCCGTTGCTAGGGCTGTTGCTAAGGCCGTTGCTAGGGTCGTTGCTAGGGACCTTGTTAGGGCCGTTGCAAGGGCCGTTGCTAGGGCCTTTGGTAGGGCCGTTGCTAGGGCCGTTGCTAGGGCCGTGGTTAGGGCCGTTGTTAGGGCCGTTGCTAGGGCCGTTGCTAGGGCCGTTGCTAGGGCCGTTGTTAGGGCCGTTGCTAGGGCCGTTGCTAGGGCCGTTGTTAGGGCCGTTGTTAGGGCTGTTGCTAGGGCCGTTGCTAGGGCCGTTGCTAGGGCCGTTTCAAAGGCCGTTGCTAGGGCCGTTGCTAGGGTTGTTCCTAGGGCCGTTTCAAGGGCCGTTCTTAGGGCCATTGCTAGGGCCCTTGTTAGGGCCGTTGCTAGGGCCGTTTCTAGGGCCGTTGTTAGGGCCGTTGCTAGGGCCGTTTCTAGGATCCTTGTTAGGGCCGTTGCTAGGGCCGTTGCTAGGGCCGTTGCTACGGCCGTTGCTAGGGCCGTTGCTAGGGCCGTTGCTATGGCCGTTGCTAGGGCCGTTGCTAGGGCCGTAGCTAGGGCCGTTGCTAGGGCCGTTGCTAGGGCCCTTGTTAGGGCCGTTGCTAGGGCCCTTGTTAGGGCCGTTGCTAGGGCCGTTGTTAGGGCCGTTGCTAGGGCCGTTGCTAGGGCCGTTGCTAGGGTTGTTCCTAGGGCCGTTACAAGGGCCGTTGTTAGGGCCGTTGCTAGGGCCCTTGTTAGGGCCGTTGCTAGGGCCGTTGTTAGGGCCGTTGCTAGGGCCGTAGCTAGGGCCGTTGCTAGAGCCGTTATTAGGGCCGTTGCTAGCGCCCTTGTTAGGGCCGTTGCTAGGGCCGTTGCTAGGGCCATTGCTAGGGCCTTTGCTAGGGCCCTTGTTAGGGCCGTTGCTAGGTCCCTTGTTAGGGCCGTTGCTAGGGCCCTTGTTAGGGCCGTTGCTAGGGCCGTTGCTAGGGCCGTTGCTAGGGCCGTTTCTAGGGCCGTTGCTAGGGCCGTTGCTAGGGCCGTTGCAAGGGCCGTTGTTAGGGCTGTTGTTAGGTCCGTTGCTAGGGCCGTTGCTAGCTCCGTTGCTAGGGCCCTTGTTAGGGCCGTTGCTAGGGCCCTTGTTAGGGCCGTTCCTAGGGCCCTTGTTAGGGCCGTTGTTACGGCCGTTGTTAGGGCCGTTGCTAGGGCCGTTGCTAGGGCCGTTGCTAGGCTCGTTGTTAGGGCCGTTGGTAGGGCCGTTGCTAGGGCCGTTGTTAGGGCCGTTGCTAGGGCCGTTGCTAGGGCCCTTGTTAGGGCTGTTGCTAGGGCCATTGCTAGGGCCGTTGTTAGGGTCGCTGTTAGGGCCCTTGTTTGGGCCGTTGCTAGGGCCCTTGTTAGGGCCGTTGCTAGGGCCGTTGCTAGGGCCGTTTCAAAGGCCGTTGTTAGGGCCCTTGTTAGGGCCGTTGCTAGGGCCGTTGCTAGGGCCGTTGTTAGGGCCGTTGTTAGGGCCGTTGGTAGGGCCGTTGCTAGGGCCGTTGTTAGGGCCCTTGCTAGATCCGTTGCTAGGGCCCTTGTTAGGGCCGTTGCTAGGACCGTTGCTAGGTCCGTTGTTAGGGCCGTTGCTAGGGCCGTTGCTAGGGCCTTTGTTAGGGCCGTTGCTAAAGCCGTTGTTAGGGCCGTTGCTAGGGCCCTTGTTAGGGACGTTGCTAGGGCCGTTGTTAGGGCCGTTGCTAGGGCCGTTGCTAGGGCCGTTGCTAGGGTTGTTCCTAGGGCCGTTTCAAGGGCCGTTGTTAGGGCCGTTGCTAGGGCCCTTGTTAGGGCCGTTGCTAGGGCCGTTGTTAGGTCCGTTGCTAGGTCCCTTGTTAGGGCCATTGCTAGGGCCGTTGCTAGGGCCGTTGCTAGGGCCGTTGCTAGGGCCCTTGTTAGGGCAGTTGCTAGGGCTGTTGCTAGGGCCGTTGCTAGGGTCGTTGCTAGGGCCCTTGTTAGGGCCGTTGCAAGGGCCCTTGTTTGGGCCGTTGCTAGGGCCGTTGCTAGGGCCGTTTCAAAGGCTGTTATTAGTGCCGTTGCTAGGGCCCTTGTTAGGGCTATTTCGAGGGCCATTGTTAGGGCCGTTGCTAGGGCCGTTGCTAGGGCCCTTGTTAGGGCCGTTGCTAGGGCCCTTGTTAGGGCCGTTGCTAGGGCCCTTGTTAGGGCCGTTGCTAGGGCCGTTGCTAGGGCCCTTGTTAGGGCTGTTGGTAGGGCCGTTGGTAGGGCCGTTGCTAGGGCCGTTGCTAGGGCCGTTGCTAGGGCCGTTGCTAGGACCGTTGCTAGGGCCGTTGGTAGGGTCGTTGTTACGGCCCTTGTTTAGGCCGTTGCTAGGGCCCTTGTTAGGGCCGTTGCTAGGGCCGTTGCTAGGGCCATTTCAAAGGCCGTTGTTAGGGCCGTTGCTAGGGCCCTTGTTAGGGCCGTTTCAAGGGCCGTTGTTACGGCCGTTGCTAGGGCCCTTGTTAGGGCCGTTGCTAGGGCCGTACTAGGGCCGTTGCTAGGGCCGTTGCTAGGGCCGTTGTTAGGGCCGTTGCTAGGGCCGTTGCTAGGGCCCTTGTTAGGGCCGTGGCTAGGGCCATTGCTAGGGCCGTTGCTAGGGCCGTTGCTAGGGCCGTTGCTATGGCCCTTGTTAGGGCCGTTGCTAGGGCCGTTGCTAGGGCCCTTGTTAGGGCCGTTGCTAGGGCCGTAGCTAGGGCCGTTGCTAGGGCCGTTGCTAGGGCCGTTGCTAGGACCGTTGCTAGGGCCGTTGCTAGGGCCGTTGGTAGGGTCGTTGTTACGGCCCTTGTTTAGGCCGTTGCTAGGGCCCTTGTTAGGGCCGTTGCTAGGGCCGTTGCTAGGGCCGTTTCAAAGGCCGTTGTTAGGGCCGTTGCTAGGGCCCTTGTTAGGGCCGTTGCTAGGGCCGTTGCTAGGGCCGTTGCTAGGGTTTTTCCTAGGGCCGTTTCAAGGGCCGTTGTTACGGCCGTTGCTAGGGCCCTTGTTAGGGCCGTTGCTAGGGCCGTACTAGGGCCGTTGCTAGGGCCGTTGCTAGGGCCGTTGTTAGGGCCGTTGCTAGGGCCGTTGCTAGGGCCCTTGTTAGGGCCGTGGCTAGGGCCATTGCTAGGGCCGTTGCTAGGGCCGTTGCTAGGGCCGTTGCTATGGCCGTAGCTAGGGCCGTTTCTAGGGCCGTTGCTAGGGCCGTTGCTAGGGCCCTGGTTAGGGCCGTTGCTAGGGCCCTGGTTAGAGCCGTTGCTAGGGCCCTTGTTAGGGCCGTTGCTAGGGCCCTTGTTAGGGCCGTTGCTAGGGCCCTTGTTAGGGCCGTCGCTAGGGCCATTCCTAGGGCCGTTGTTAGGGCCGTTGCTAGGACCGTTGCTAGGGCCGTTGCTAGGGCCGTTGCTAGGGCCCTTGTTAGGGCTGTTGCTAGGGCCGTTGCTAGGGCCGTTGTTAGGGTCGTTGTTAGGGCCCTTGTTTGGGCCGTTGCTAGGGCCCTTGTTAGGGCCGTTGCTAGGGCCGTTGCTAGGGTTTTTCCTAGGGCCGTTTCAAGGGCCGTTGTTAGGGCCGTTGCTAGGGCCCTTGTTAGGGCCGTTGCTAGGGCCGTTGCTAGGGCCGTTGCTAGGGCCGTTGTTAGGGCCGTTGCTAGGGCCGTTGCTAGGGCCCTTGTTAGGGCCGTGGCTAGGGCCATTGCTAGGGCCATTGCTAGGGCCGTTGCTAGGGCCGTTGCTAGGGCCGTTGCTAGGGCCGTTGCTAGGGCCGTTGCTAGGGCCGTAGCTAGGGCCGTTGCTAGGGCCGTTGCTAGGGCCGTTGCTATGGCCCTTGTTAGGGCCGTTGCTAGGGCCCTTGTTTGGGCCGTTGCTAGGGCTGTAGCTAGGCCCGTTTCTAGGGCCGTTGCTAGGGCCGTTGCTAGGGCCCTTGTTAGGGCCGTTGCTAGGGCCCTTGTTAGGGCCGTTGCTAGGGCCCTTGTTAGGGCCGTTGCTAGGGCCCTTGTTAGGGCCGTTGCTAGGGCCCTTGTTAGGGCCGTTGCTAGGGCCGTTGCTAGGGCCGTTGTTAGGGCCGTTGCTAGGGCCGTTGTTAGGGCCGTTGCTAGGGCCGTTGTTAGGGCCGTTGTTAGGGCCGTTGGTAGGGCCGTTGCTAGGGCCGTTGTTAGGGCCGTTGCTAGGGTCGTTGCTAGGGCCGTTGCTAGGGCCCTTGTTAGGGCCGTTGCTAGGGCCCTTGTTAGGGCCGTTGCTAGGGCCCTTGTTAGGGCCGTTGCTAGGGCCGTGGCTAGGGCCGTTGTTACGGCCGTTGTTAGGGCCCTTGTTAGGGCCGTTGCTAGGGCCGTTGTTAGGGCCGTTGGTAGGGCCGTTGCTAGGGCCCTTGTTAGGGCCGTTGCTAGGGCCGTTGCTAGGGCCGTTTCAAAGGCCGTTGTTAGGGCCGTTGCTAGGGCCCTTGTTAGGGCCGTTGCTAGGGCCGTTGTTAGGGCCGTTGCTAGGGCCGTTGCTTGGGCCGTTGCTAGGGTTGTTCCTAGGGCCGTTTCAAGGGCCGTTGTTAGGGCCGTTGCTAGGGCCCTTGTTAGGGCCGTTGCTAGGGCCCTTGTTTGGGCCGTTGCTAGGGCCCTTGTTAGGGCCGTTGCTAGGGCCGTTGCTAGGGCCGTTGCTAGGGCCCTGGTTAGGGCCGTTGCTAGGGCCCTGGTTAGGGCCGTTGCTAGGGCCCTTGTTAGGGCCGTTGCTAGGGCCCTTGTTAGGGCCGTCGCTAGGGCCCTTGTTAGGGCCGTCGCTAGGGCCATTCCTAGGGCCGTTGCTAGGGCCGTTGTTAGGGCCGTTGGTAGGGCCGTTGGTAGGGCCGTTTAGGGCCGTTGCTAGGGCCATTGTTAGGGCCGTTGTTAGGGCCGTTGGTAGGGCCGTTGCTAGGGCCGTTGCTAGGGCCGTTGCTAGGGCCGTTGCTAGGGCCGTTGTTAGGGCCGTTGCTAGGGCCGTTGCTAGGGCCCTTGTTAGGGCCGTTGCTAGGGCCGTTGCTAGGGCCGTTTCAAAGGCCGTTGTTAGGGCCGTTGCTAGGGCCCTTGTTAGGGCCGTTGCTAGGGCCGTTGTTAGGGCCGTTGCTAGGGCCGTTGCTAGGGCCGTTGCTACGGTTGTTCCTAGGGCCGTTTAAAGGGCCGTTGTTAGGGCCGTTGCTAGGGCCCTTGTTAGGGCCGTTGCTAAGGCCGTTGCTAGGGTCGTTGCTAGGGACCTTGTTAGGGCCGTTGCTAGGGCCGTTGCTAGGGCCGTTGCTAGGGCCGTTGTTAGGGCCGTTGCTAGGGCCGTTGCTAGGGCCGTTGCTAGGCTCGTTGTTAGGGCCGTTGGTAGGGCCGTTGGTAGGGCCGTTGCTAGGGCCGTTGTTAGGGCCGTTGCTAGGGCCGTTGCTAGGGCCCTTGTTAGGGCTGTTGCTAGGGCCGTTGCTAGGGCCGTTGTTAGGGTCGTTGCTAGGGCCCTTGTTAGGGCCGTTGCTAGGGCCCTTGTTAGGGCCGTTGCTAGGGCCGTTGCTAGGGTTTTTCCTAGGGCCGTTTCAAGGGCCGTTGTTAGGGCCGTTGCTAGGGCCCTTGTTAGGGCCGTTGCTAGGGCCGTTGCAAGGGCCGTTGCTAGGGCCGTTGCTAGGGCCGTTGTTAGGGCCGTTGCTAGGGCCGTTGCTAGGGCCCTTGTTAGGGCCGTGGCTAGGGCCATTGCTAGGGCCGTTGCTAGGGCCGTTGCTAGGGCCGTTGCTATGGCCCTTGTTAGGGCCGTTGCTAGGGCCGTAGCTAGGGCCGTTTCTAGGGCCGTTGTTAGGGCCGTTGCTAGGGCCGTTGCTAGGGCCCTGGTTAGGGCCGTTGCTAGGGCCCTGATTAGGGCCGTTGCTAGGGCCCTTGTTAGGGCCGTTGCTAGGGCCCTTGTTAGGGCCGTTGCTAGGGCCCTTGTTAGGGCCGTCGCTAGGGCCATTCCTAGGGCCGTTGTTAGGGCCGTTGCTAGGGCCGTTGCTAGGGCCGTTGTTAGGGCCGTTGGTAGGGCCGTTGGTAGGGCCGTTGCTAGGGTCGTTGCTAGGGACCTTGTTAGGGCCGTTGCAAGGGCCGTTGCTAGGGCCGTTGCTAGGGCCGTTGCTAGGGCCGTTGCTAGGGCCCTTGTTAGGGCCGTTGCTAGGGCCGGTGCTAGGGCCGTTGCTAGGGCCGTTGCTAGGGCCCTTGTTAGGGCCGTTGCTAGGGCTGTTGCTAAGGCCGTTGCTAGGGTCGTTGCTAGGGACCTTGTTAGGGCCGTTGCAAGGGCCGTTGCTAGGGCCTTTGGTAGGGCCGTTGCTAGGGCCGTTGCTAGGGCCGTGGTTAGGGCCGTTGTTAGGGCCGTTGCTAGGGCCGTTGCTAGGGCCGTTGCTAGGGCCGTTGTTAGGGCCGTTGCTAGGGCCGTTGCTAGGGCCGTTGTTAGGGCCGTTGTTAGGGCTGTTGCTAGGGCCGTTGCTAGGGCCGTTGCTAGGGCCGTTTCAAAGGCCGTTGCTAGGGCCGTTGCTAGGGTTGTTCCTAGGGCCGTTTCAAGGGCCGTTCTTAGGGCCATTGCTAGGGCCCTTGTTAGGGCCGTTGCTAGGGCCGTTTCTAGGGCCGTTGTTAGGGCCGTTGCTAGGGCCGTTTCTAGGATCCTTGTTAGGGCCGTTGCTAGGGCCGTTGCTAGGGCCGTTGCTACGGCCGTTGCTAGGGCCGTTGCTAGGGCCGTTGCTATGGCCGTTGCTAGGGCCGTTGCTAGGGCCGTAGCTAGGGCCGTTGCTAGGGCCGTTGCTAGGGCCCTTGTTAGGGCCGTTGCTAGGGCCCTTGTTAGGGCCGTTGCTAGGGCCCTTGTTAGGGCCGTTGCTAGGGCCGTTGCTAGGGCCCTTGTTAGGGCCGTTGCTAGGGCCCTTGTTAGGGCCATTGTTAGGGACGTTGCTAGGGCCGTTGCTAGGGCCGTTGTTAGGGCAGTTGTTAGGGCCGTTGGTAGGGCTGTTGCTAGGGCCGTTGTTAGGGCCGTTGCTAGGTCCATTGCTAGGGCCCTTGTTAGGGCCGTTGCTAGGGCCGTTGCTAGGGCCGTTTCAAAGGCCGTTGTTAGGGCCGTTGCTAGGGCCGTTGCTAGGGCCGTTGCTAGGGCCGTTGCTAGGGCCCTTGTTAGGGCCGTTGCTAGGGCCCTTGTTAGGGCCGTTGCTATGGCCCATGTTAGGGCCGTTGCTAGGGCCCTTGTTAGGGCCGTTGCTAGGGCCCTTGTTAGGGCCGTTGCTAGGGCCCTTGTTAGGGCCGTTGCTAGGGCCGTTGTTAGGGCCGTTGCTAGGGCCGTTGCTAGGGCCGTTGTTAGGGCCGTTGCTAGGGCCCTTGTTAGGGCCGTTGCTAGGGCCGTTGCTAGGGCCGTTGCTAGGGCCGTTGCTAGGGCCTTTGGTAGGGCCGTTGCTAGGGCCCTTGGTAGGGCCGTTGCAAGGGCCGTTGCAAGGGCCGTTGCTAGGGCCGTTGCTAGGGCCGTTGCTAGGGCCCTTGTTAGGGCCGTTGCTAGGGCCGTTGCTAAAGCCGTTGGGAGGGCCGTTGCTAGGGCCCTTGTTAGGGCCGTTGCTAGGGCCGTTGCTAGGGCCGTTGGGAGGGCCGTTGCTAGGGCCCTTGCTAGGGCCGTTGCTAGGGCCCTTGTTAGGGCCGTTGCTAGGGACCTTGTTAGGGCCGTTGCTAGGGCCATTGCTAGGGCCGTTTTTAGGGCGGTTGTTAGGGCCCTTGTTAGGGCCGTTGCTAGGGCCGTTGCTAGGGCCGTTTCTAGGGCCGTTGTTAGGGCCGTTGCTAAGGCCGTTGTTAAAGGAGTTGCTAAGGCCGTTGCTAGGGCCGTTGCTAGGGCCGTTGTTTGGGCCGTTGTTAGGGTCGTTGCTAGGGCCGTTGCTAGGGCCCTTGTTAGGGCCGTTGCTAGGGCCGTTGCTAGGGCCGTTGCTAGGGCCGTTGTTAGGTCCGTTGCTAGGGCCGTTGCTAGGGCCGTTGCTAGGGCCCTTGTTAGGGCCGTTGCTAGGGCCGTTGTTAGGGCCGTTTTTAGGGCCCTTGTTAGGGCCGTTGTTAGGGCCGTTGCTAGGGCCGTTATTAAAGCCGTTGTTAGGGCCGTTGCTAGGGCCGTTGCTAGGGCCGTGGTTAGGGCCGTTGTTAGGGCCGTTGCTAGGGCCGTTGCTAGGGCCCTTGTTAGGGCCGTTGTTAGCGCCGTTGCTAGGGCCCTTGTTAGGGCGGTTGCCAGGGCCCTTTTTAGGGCCGTTGCTAGGGCCGTTGCTAGGGCCGTTGCTAGGGCCGTTGCTAGGGCCCTTGTTAGGGCCGTTGCTAGGGCCATTGCTAGTGCCGTTGCTAGGGCCGTTGCTAGGGCCGTTTCTAGGGCCGTTGCTAGGGCCGTTGCTAGGGCCGTTGCTAGGGCCGTTGCTACGGCCGTTGCTAGGGCCGTTGCAAGGGCCGTTGTTAGGGCCGTTGTTAGGGCCATTGCTAGGGCCGTTGCTATGACCGTTGTTAGGGCCGTTGAAAGGGCCGTTGTTAGGGCCGTTGCTAGGGCCGTTGTTAGGGCCGTTGAAAGGGCCGTTGTTAGGGCCGTTGCTAGGACCGTTGCTATGGCCGTTGTTAGGGCCGTTGAAAGGGCCGTTGTTAGGGACGTTGCTAGGGCCGTTGCTAGGGCCCTTGTTAAGGCCGTTGCTAGGGCCGTTGCTAGGGCCGTTGCTAGGGCCCTTGTTAGGGCCGTTGCTAGGTCCGTTGTTAGGGCCGTTTTTAGGGCCCTTGTTAGGGCCGTTGCTAGGGCCGTTGCTAGGGCCGTTTCTAGGGCCGTTGCTAGGGCCGTTGCTATGGCCGTTGCTAGGGCCGTTGTTAGGGCCGTTGCTATGGCCGTTGTTAGGGTTGTTGCTAGGGCCGTTGTTAAAGCCGTTGCTAGGGCCGTTGCTAGGGCCGTTGCTAGGGCCGTGGTTAGGGCCGTTGTTAGGGCCGTTGCTAGGGCCGTTGTTAGCACCGTTGCTAGGGCCCTTGTTAGGGCCGTTGCCAGGGCCCTTTTTAGGGCCGTTGCTAGGGCCGTTGCTAGGGCCGTTGCTAGGGCCGTTGCTAGGGCCGTTGCTAGGGCCGTTGCTAGGGCCGTTGCTACGGCCGTTGCTAGGGCCGTTGTTAGGGCCGTTGCTAGGGCCGTTGCTAGGGACGTTTTAGGGCCGTTGCAAGGGCCGTTGTTAGGGACGTTGGTAGGGCCGTGGCTAGGGCCGTTGCTAGGGCCCTTGTTTGGGCCGTTGCTAGGGCCCTTGTTAGGGCCGTTGCTAGGGCCGTTGCTATGGCCGAGTTAGGGCCATTGCTAGGGCCGTTGCTATGGCCGTTGTTAGGGCCGTTGAAAGGGCCGTTGCTAGGGCCGTTGCTAGGGCCGTTGCTATGGCCGTTGCTAGGGCCGTTGTTAGGGCCGTTGAAAGGGCCGTTGTTAGGGCCGTTGCTAGGGCCGTTGCTAGGGCTGTAGCTAGGGCCGTTGCTAGGGCCGTTGCTAGGGCCGTTGCTAGGGCCCTTGTTAGGGCCGTTGCTAGGGCCCTTGTTAGGGCCGTTGCTAGGGCCCTTGTTAGGGCCGTTGCTAGGGCCGTTGCTAGGGCCTTTGCTAGGGCCGTTGCTAGGGCCGTTTCTAGGGCCGTTGTTAGGGCCCTTGGTAGGGCCGTTGCTAGGGCCGTTGTTAGGGCCGTTGCTAGGGCCGTTGCTAGGGCCGTTGCAAGGGCCGTTGTTAGGGCCGTTGCTGAGGCCCTTTTTAGGGCCGTTGCTAGGGCCGTTGCTAGGGCCGTTGCTAGGGCCGTTGTTAGGTCTGTTGCTAGGGCCGTTGCTAGCTCCGTTGCTAGGGCCCTTGTTAGGGCCGTTTCTAGGGCCGTTGCTAGGGCCGTTGCTAGGGCCGTTGCTAGGGCCCTTGTTAGGGCCGTTGCTAGGGCCGTTGCTAGGGCCGTTGCTAGGGCCGTTGCTAGGGCCGTTACTAGGGCCGTTGTTAGGGCCGTTGCTAGGGCCCTTGTTAGGGCTGTTGCTAGAGCCGTTGCTAGGGCCGTTGTTAGGGTCGTTGTTAGGGCTTTTGTTAGGGCCGTTGCTAGGGCCGTTGCTAGGGCCGTTGCTAGGGCCCTTGTTAGGGCCATTGCTAGGGCTGTTGCTAGGGCCGTTGCTAGGGCCCTTGTAAGGGCCGTTGCTAGGGCCGTTGTTAGGGCCGTTGCTAGGGCCGTTGCTAGGGCCGTTGCTAGGGTTGTTCCTAGGGCCGTTTCAAGGGCCGTTCTTAGGGCCGTTGCTAGGGCCCTTCTTAGGGCCGTTGCTAGGGCCGTTGTTAGGGCCGTTGCTAGGGCCGTTTCTAGGACCCTTGCTAGGGCCGTTGCTAGGGCCGTTGCTAGGGCCGTTGCTAGGCCCGTTGCTAGGGCCGTTGCTAGGGCCGTTGCTAGGGCCCTTGTTAGGGCCGTTGCAAGGGCCGTTGCTAGGGCCGTTGCTATGTCCCTTGTTAGGGCCGTTGCTAGGGCCGTAGCTAGGGCCGTTTCTAGGGCCGTTGCTAGGGCTGTTGCTAGGGCCGTTGCTAGGGCCCTGGTTAGGGCCATTGCTAGGGCCCTGATTAGGGCCGTTGCCTGGGCCCTTGTTAGGGCCGTTGCTAGGGCCCTTGTTAGGGCCGTTGCTAGGGCCCTTGTTAGGGCCGTCGCTAGGGCCATTCCTAGGGCCGTTGTTAGGGCCGTTGCTAGGGCCGTTGCTAGGGCCATTGTTAGGGCCGTTGCTAGGGCCGTTGCTAGGGCCGTTTCTAGGGCCGTTGCTAGGGCCGTTGCAAGGGCCGTTGCTAGGGCCTTTGGTAGGGCCGTTGCTAGGGCCCTTGTTAGGGCCGTTGCTAGGGCTGTTGCTAAGGCCGTTGCTAGGGTCGTTGCTAGGGACCTTGTTAGGGCCGTTGCAAGGGCCGTTGCTAGGGCCGTTGCTAGGGCCGTTGCTAGGGCCGTTGCTAGGGCCCTTGTTAGGGCCGTTACTAGGGCCGGTGCTAGGGCCGTTGCTAGGGCCGTTGCTGGGGCCCTTGTTAGGGCCGTTGCTAGGGCTGTTGCTAAGGCCGTTGCTAGGGTCGTTGCTAGGGACCTTGTTAGGGCCGTTGCAAGGGCCGTTGCTAGGCCCTTTGGTAGGGCCGTTGCTAGGGCCGTTGCTAGGGCCGTGGTTAGGGCCGTTGTTAGGGCCGTTGCTAGGGCCGTTGCTAGGGCCGTTGCTAGGGCCGTTGTTAGGGCCGTTGCTAGGGCCGTTGCTAGGGCCGTTGTTAGGGCCGTTGTTAGGGCTGTTGCTAGGGCCGTTGCTAGGGCCGTTGCTAGGGCCGTTTCAAAGGCCGTTGTTAGGGCCGTTGCTAGGGCCCTTGTTAGGGCCGTTGCTAGGGCCGTTGCTAGGGGCGTTGCTAGGGTTGTTCCTAGGGCCGTTTCAAGGGCCGTTCTTAGGGCCATTGCTAGGGCCCTTGTTAGGGCCGTTGCTAGGGCCGTTGCTAGGGCCGTTGCTAGGGCCGTTGTTAGGGCCGTTGCTAGGGCCGTTTCTAGGATCCTTGTTAGGGCCGTTGCTAGGGCCGTTGCTAGGGCCGTTGATACGGCCGTTGCTAGGGCCGTTGCTAGGGCCGTTGCTATGGCCGTTGCTAGGGCCGTTGCTAGGGCCGTAGCTAGGGCCGTTGCTAGGGCCGTTGCTAGGGCCCTTGTTAGGGCCGTTGCTAGGGCCCTTGTTAGGGCCGTTGCTAGGGCCCTTGTTAGGGCCGTTGCTAGGGCCCTTGTTAGGGCCGTTGCTAGGGTGTTGCTAGGGCCGTTGTTACGGCCATTGTTAGGGCCCTTGTTAGGGCCGTTGGTAGGGCCGTTGGTAGGGCCGTTGCTAGGGCCGTTGCTAGGGCCGTTGTTAGGGTCGTTGTTAGGGCCATTGCTAGGGCCGTTTCAAAGGCCGTTGTTAGGGCCGTTGCTAGGGCCCTTGTTAGGACCGTTGCTAGGGCCGTTGCTAGGGCCGTTGTTAGGGCCGTTGCTAGGGCCGTTGCTAGGGCCCTTGTTAGGGCCGTGGCTAGGGCCATTGCTAGGGCCTTTCCTAGGACCGTTGCTAGGGCCGTTGCTAGGGCTCTTGTTAGGGCCGTTGCTAGGGCCCTTTTTAGGGCCGTTGC